>NC_069501.1:758077739-758377739 GCF_027579735.1 Bombina bombina | reverse complement strand
GAGCATTTTGAAAGTTTTTCACAGTTAGACAGTGCTAGTTCATGTGTGTCCTATAGATTTAATTGTGCTCACTCCCGTGGAGTTATTTAGGAGTCTGCACTGATTGGCTAAACTGCAAGTCTGTCAAAAGCACTGAGATAAGGGGGCAGTCTGCAGAGGCTTAGATACAAGGTAATCACAGAGGTTAAACATATATTAATATAACTGTATTGGTTATGCAAAACTGGGGAATGGGTAATAAAGGGATTATCTATCTTTTTAAACAATAAAAATTCTGGTGTAGACTGTCCCTTTAAAATTGCATGCTCCATCTGAATCACAAAAGAGGGTTCAGTGTCCCTTTAAATATGCTTTACAGCAAAGGAAATATAGCGAATGAAGCAAATTAGATAATAGAAGTAAATAAGAAACCTGTTTAAAACTGCATACTCTTTCTAAATCATGAAAGAAAAAAATTGGGTTTCATGTCCCTTTAAGTCAAAATGAAACTTTCATTATTCGAGTTTACTTCTATCATCACATTTTCTTCATTCTCTTGATACCCTTGTAGAGTAGGCTCTGGACCAACAAAGCACCATTGAACATATCTGGTAAGCCAATAACAAGCTAGCTCCCAGCAGTGCTTTGCTGCCCCTGGGCCTGCCTAGGTGCGTTCTTTAACAAAGGATATTAAGAGTACAAAACAAAATTGAAAGTAGAAGTAATTTGGAAAGTTGTTTAAAGTTACTTGCTCTATCCAAATGACAAAAGATTAATTTTGACTTTAATGTCCCTTCATGCATGTTTTCATGGAATGGAAAATAATAAATGTTAGTGATTTGCAGAGTTAGTATTAAAGGGACAGTCTACATCAGAATTGTTATTGTTTAAAAAGATAGTTAATCCCATTATTACCATTCCCCAGTTTTGCATAACCAACACAGTTATAATAATACACGTTTTACCTCTGTAATTACCTTGTATCTAAACCTCTGCAAACTGCCCCCTTATTTCACTTCTTTTGACGACTTGCATTTTAGCCAATTAGTGCTGGCTCCTAGGTAACTCCATGTGCGTGAGCACAATATTATCTATATGACACACATAAACTAATGCCCTCTAGTGGTGAAAAACCTGTAAACATGCATTCAGATAAGCGGCGGCCTTCAAGGGCTAAGAAATTAGCATATAAGCCTACCTAGGTTTAGCTTTTAACTAAGAATACCAAGAGAACAAAGCAAAATTGGCGATAAAAGTAAAATGGAAAGTTGTTTAAAATGACATGCCTTATCTGAATCATGAAAGTTTATTTTTGACTAGACTGTCCCTTTAAAGGGACTATCAAATCAAACTAAACTTCTATGATTCAGATAGAGCATGCAGTTTTAAGACACTATCCAATTTTCTTCCATTATCAAATTTTGCACAGTGAAATTATATGTACACTTTCTGAGGATCAAGATCCTACTGAGCATGTGCACAAGCTCACAGGGTAAACGTATACCAGTCTGTGATTGCCTAATGTCTGTCACAAATGATTTAAATAAAAATAACTTGTCAGAAAAAAATCTACTGCTTATTTGAAATTCAGAGTAGGTGTTATTGCATTGTCTTTTCTATTATGCACTTGTTAATTATGCAATTCTACTGCATTAAGGGTTCCTTTAAGAACTAAAGTATAAAGCATCTTCACCAATCAGTGTTTACTATATGCTTCATATACTGTGGCACAAGCAATTTATATTAACATATCTATAACTTTAATAGGTATCCCCCAACAAATTGTATAGGCCCAGACTCACATTGAATGTAAAGAGCTAGCCCATGAATCATGTATATTTTATGCTATAGTAGGGTGCATCTTGACGTAGATTTGTAGTGCTCCCTATAGTTTACATTTAAAGAGGGCAAACGTGTAAAATGCATTGCACACAAAACCACAATATGAAATAGCAGAAAAGCACAAATCAAATACTTTTTATGCCCCCAGAACTTATTAGTTGACTACTGCTCTATACTTTTACCCTCACACACGCTAACCATACTTCTAGCCATGTTACTTTTCCCCAAAAAGTTTAAATTAAAGGGGACATGAAAGTCAAATGAAATGTTAATAATTCAGGTAGCGCTTGCAATTTTAAACCACTTTTTATTTTACTTACATTATCATATTTTTTTCATTTTTCTAGAAGAGAACTTCTATGTAGGCTAAGGAGCGTGCATTTGTTTTGAGCACTATAGAGCAGCAGTATTTGCAACAATATTGGCAACAATCTTATACATTGTTGTAGTACACACTGCTGCCTTGTAGTGCTCAACAATGTATAAAATTGTTAAAAACATAATTTATACTTGATAAATTCTTTCCTTTCCTGGCATGGAGAGTCCACAAATCCATTCAATTACTAGTGGGGATTCAACTCCTGGCTACCAGGTGGAGGCAAAGAACACCCCAGCAAAGCTTCAAGTATCCTCCCATTACCCACAATCCCCAGTCATTCAGCCGAGGAATTATGGAAAGAGAAGAAGACATAAAGGGTATAGAGGTGCCTGAAGTTTAGAAAAATGACCAAAAGCCGTTTTAAAATAAGGGCGGGTTGTGGACTCTCCATGCCAGGAAAGAAAATAATTTATCAGGTAAGTATAAATCATATTTTCTTTCCAATGGCATGGAGAGTCCACAAATCCATTCAATTACTAGTGGGAACCAATACCAAAGCTAGAGTCCATAGAATGAAAGGGAAAGATACACAAGACAGGTGAACCTAAACAGAAGGCACCACCGCTTGAAGAACTTTCCTCCCAAAAGAAGCCTCAGCTGAGGCAAAAACATCAAATTTGGAAAATTTGGAAAAAGTATGCAATGATGACCAAATGGCCGCCTTGCAAATCTGTTCCATAGAAGCATCATTTTTAAAGGCCCAAGAGGAAGGGACAGCCCTAGTGGAGTGAGCTGTAATTTTCTCTGGAGGCTGCTGTTCAGCTGTCTCATAAGCCAATCGAATAACACTTCTTAACCAGATGGAGAGAGTAGTGACCTCTTCATTTACCAGAAAAGACAACAAAAATAGCAGAATATTGACGAAAATCTTTTGTAGCCTGTAAATAGAACTTCAAAGCATGCAAAACATCCAGATTGTATAACAACCGCTCCTTCTTAGAGGAAGGATTAGAACAAATGTAAGGAACAACAATATCTTGGTTAATATTGCATTCCGAAACCACCTTAGGTAAAAATCCTAATTTAGTATGGAGAACCGCCTTATCTGCATGAAGAATAAGATAGAATGTATAGGCTCAAATGAAGCCTGCTGCAGAACTTTAAGAACCAGATTAAGACTCCAAGGAGAAGCAATTGACCTTAAACACAGGCCTGATTCTAACCAAAGCCTGGACAAAAGATTGAACATCTGGCAAAATTGCCAGACGCTTCTGCAGAAGAATCGACAGAGCCGAAATCTGACCCTTTAGGGTACTGATTGATAAACCCTTCTCCAAGCCCTCCTGAAGAAAGGACAAAATACGGGGAATTCTCACCTGACTCAAAGAAAAAAACCCTAGATCCACACCAATGAAGGTATTTATGCCATACCTTATAATAAAGCTTACGAGCCTGAATCATAGTCTCAATAAACTTCACAGAAAAACCTCATCTGGACAAGACTAAGCATTCAATCTCCAAGCAGTCAGCTTCAGAGAGACTAAGTTCAGGTTGAGGAAGGGATCCTGAAGTAGAAGACCCTTCCTCAGAGGAAATTTCCAAGGGGGAAATGATGACATCTTCACTAGGTCCGCAAACCAAGCTCTGCAAGGCCAGGCTGGAGCTAGTAGAATCACCGAAACCTGCTCCTGTTTAATACGCGCTATCACCTGAGGAAGGAGGGCAACCAGAGGAAACCGATAAATTAGACCGAAATCCCATGGCACTGCCAGGGCATCTACAAGAGCTGCTTGAGGACCTCTTAATCTTGCTCCGTATCTTGGAAGCTTGGTGTTAAGATGAGATGCCATCAGATCCAGCTCCAGAACACTTGAGGGTTAACATCGAAAAACATCTGGATATAGAGCCCATTCCCCTGGATGAAACATCTGCCTGCTCAGATAATCCGCTACGCAGTTGTCCACCCCTGGGATATGAATGGCAGAGAGACGACAATTGTAAGACTCTGCCCCCTGAAGAATGCGAGTCAACTCCTTCATAGCTGAAAAGCTCCGAGTTCCTCCTTGGTGGTTGATATACGCCAACGAAGTTATGTTGTCCGATTGAAATCTGATAAACCTGAGTAAACTCAGTTGAGGCTAAGCTGATAGAGCACACGTTACTGGAGGACGTAACTGCAATAACGCTACCTAAGAGCTTCTGGTGCTCGATGCTATAATAACCAGTGGAAGGAACAACAGCACTGATTACCTCTCATCTCCATTAATATACAAAAGCGGTAGCACTAATTCCAGTCTTATCCCTCTACTACAAGACTGTAGATCTTAGAAACAAATAATGGAAAAGGGGGATAGCATCTACTGAGAAGCTTTCTGCAGTGGCGCAAATCGCCATTTTGGATCTTGAATGGGCCTGTTCACTAAATGTAAGTTACCCTTAACACAGCTTAAAGTCCTTCTAGGCATTACTACTCCTATCAACACCTACCCCCCCCCCCCCGATTCCCCGGGGTAATAGCAAGCAGTCTGTTAAAATTGCATCCATTTGCGAATGAAGAAGTTTCACATAGCCTGTTGCTATACGGCTGTATATGGACCTTATACCTCTCCCTAAAAGTACTTCCCTCATCATTTTAGGTATATTCCATTTGAGGCTTAGGGGCCGATTTATTAAAGTGCTGGTGGATATGATACGATGTAGCATATCATGTCTGCCGCACATCGATAAATGCCGACAGCATACGCTGTCAGCATTTATCATTGCACAAGCAGTTCTGGTGAACTGCTTGTGCAATGCCACCCTCTGCAGATTTGCGGCCAATCGGCCGCTAGCAGGGCGTGTCAATTAGCCTGATCGTATTGGATGGGGCAGATTGATGTCCACAGCCTCAGAGGAGGCAGACAAGTTATGGAGCAGCGGTCTTTAGACTGCTGCTTCATAACTACTGTTAACGGCGAGCCTGAAGGCTCACGCGGAAACAGGGGCATCAAGATCCATTCAGAACTTGGTAATTCGCCCCTTGGCATTTTTTTGGGGAAATACTATCTAGTCAATTTAGCCTTCTGAATCCTTCCAAATATGTATTGATATCAAGACCACATGAGTAGGCGACTCTATTCAATGAAAGAGAATGAATTTATGTGTTCTCAATTTAGGTTATATACTATTAAGAGTTTAGGTTTATGGCTCACATTATGTCTATCTTTTCCTGTTTGCTATAATGTACTTTATAGCTTTGTAGTGGTGCTTACCCGCTGAATCATCCCTCCTCATTGCTTGTCAGCATACTGACCCACGTTTTAATTTAGCTAGCAGCAAATCTTGATATTCTGTTGTGTTAAATTCTCTCTTTTGCATTCATATGGCGCAACAAACAACCTAAGAATTGCAAAATATATTATGTTCAGGGATTGGGAAAACGTGGGTCTAGGGGTACCAAATCTCTCTTATTATAGGATAGCAACCCACCTGACACGTATAATAGACTGGAGCAAACACATAGATCATAAAGAATGGGTTGGGCTGGAACACACTCTATCAGAATGTACAAGTCTTAGTAGCTCCTGATGGATACATAAAATAAGGCGACAACTCTCCCCGCAGTCCTCGAATATTACCCTAGAAACATTTAAAATATGGGATAAAATGCTCAAAGGAAAAAAGGAACTGTCCAGCATACCTTCTCCACTAACACCCCTTCTTTCCAACTCAGATTTACCAGCACTGCTGACAATACCCGCCACAAGTGTAGCAAACATTCACTCACATATTCCAGCTCACGCATTACTAAACAACGGGAAATTACTGCCAGAATCAGAGATCAAGGATAAACTACCAACCACAGTACAAAAAACAAAACAGAAGAGAAGGGCGCCTCCTAGTGTAGCCAATTTTTCATAAGTGGAATAAATAGAGTGTAAACATACTCACAATATTAAAAGGCAGAGATAATGCCTAGGAGAACGGTCTGGGAACTTCACAGTGTCCCAGCAGACTGTGCACCGGACTATGGCTGCTCCTCCCAAAACAGAATATGTGTCTGTGATCTGGAAATTGTGAGAAAAACAAGAGGGCGACCCCTAGTGCAAATCAATTGAGGACATGAAATGGATATCTGCTTGTGCTGACAAAGGGATACTCACAGATGGTATTGCACACTGTAGTGCAAATGGAGCGTACTAAGTATATTGTAGTGACCTAGTGCACATAAAGACCCAGGCAGTACTGCTGCAGTTGAAGATCAACTCCGGATGCAAATGTTGGACATCAGGATAATAAAAGAAGACTCCAGTATCAATGTATATAAAAAAGTATTTAATAAAATGGATAAAAGATACGCAGATATACCAATGCACCTGTTTTACAATGCTACGCGTTTCTAAGCGCTCACCGCGCTTTTTCCTCAGGCAAATGATACTGGATACAATGGAGTCTCCTACATATATACCTATGCAAACTTAATGTTGATCTCTCAGATATATATATATTTTTTAATAGTATTAGGAATTTTTTATATCAGCATTATTTTATACATATACGATTGAGATAGCTCAGAATGCCTATTTTTCGTGATGTACCTTATTTTAGTTTTTATATGACTATAGCAATTCGTTTATTATGCTATACTTGGGATTACTTTTTATGCATATTGTATTGTATTTTTTGTAACATTCTGTCAGCAAACCAATGTAGCTAATTAATGCAGCACCTGTGTAAACGAGATTCAGCTGATCAACATTAAGTTTGCATAGGTATATATGTAGGAGACTCCATTGTATCCAGTATCATTTGCCTGAGGAAAAAGCGCGGTGAGCGCTTAGAAACGCGTAGCATTGTAAAACAGGTGTATTGGTATATCTGTGTATCTTTTATCCATTTTATTAAATACTTTTTTATATACATTGATACTGGAGTCTTCTTCTATTATCCTGATGTCCAACATTTGCATCCGGAGTTGATCTTCAACTGCAGCAGTACTGCCTGGGTCTTTATGTGCACTAGGTCACTACAATATACCTAGTACGCTCCATTTGCACTACAGTGTGCAATACCATCTGTGAGTATCCCTTTGTCAGCACAAGCAGATATCCATTTCATGTCCTCAATTGATTTGCACTAGGGGTCGCCCTCTTGTTTTTCTCACAATTTCCAACCACAGTACAACACTGGTACACATATTTTTAAGTGGCTCATTTTATACAAAGTAACCCATACAAACAAAAATTAATCAGGCCACTATCACCCTTTGAAGCTATTTGTCACTCCCCAGGCCCTTCTAAAAAAGGTTTATCCCTGTCCTATAGAATATTGATAACGCTTCATTCAAAATCCCTACCAAAATACACCAGAACCTGGGAAAAAGAACTCAAAACAACGATACCTTCTAAAGACTGGCAAAACATATTTAAACAAATGGGAAAGTCACCCTCTTCCATGAGCATCACATAAACTAACATGAAACTGCTAACTAGATGGTATTTATACCAATGGAGGTTGGGCAAAATGTTTCCAAACACTAGTAAACTATGCTGGAGGGGATGCGGGCAAGACGGCGCACTTACACATATTTGACGGAGTTGCCCACACATGGTTAAATATTGGGAAGATGTGGCAAAAGAAATATCACTGATAGTAGCACAGAACATAGAACTAGACCCAATGACATTCATATTTAATAAGCCGCCAAAGCTAAAATGCCACTATAGATTGGCATTACTTTACATAATGATCACTGAAGCCAAACAGCTGATCCCTAGATTATGGAAAACAACACGAACTCCTCCAATTCCAGAATGGAGACAAAATTAAATACTAACCAGTACCCACATAATGTAACACAGAGGGGGGTAAATGGTACCCATTTACTAACCAGTACCCACATAATGTAACACAGAGAGGGGTAAATGGTATCCAAAGCATTATTAGTGAATATATATTAAAATAATATTTGACACGAGTGACAAATTATCGATCGCTTTGTTTAATTTTGGTTGTCTCTGATTACCAATTTTTATTATGGATTTATGTTTACTTTGATTCCATTATACTGTATCATTTTATTTCCAATAAAGCTTTTGAAAACAAAAAAACAAACAAAAACTCTATTAGGTTTATTAGCCTTTTTAGGAGCCTCTGCAACAGTTTTAGAGTCATCCAAAGTAGCTAAAATCTCTTCCAAAAGTAAACAGAGATGCTCCAGTTTAAATCTAAAATTAAACACATAAAAGTGCTATGGAAATTAAAGATTTAAAGGGATATGAAACCCATTTTTTTCCTTTCATTAATCAGATGGAGCATGCAATTTTAAACATCTTGCCAATTTACTTATTTAATCTAATTTCCTTTGTTGTCCTGGTAACCTTTGTTGAATAGCATACCTAGGTATAGTCAGCAGCAGTGCACTTCTGGGAGCAAGCTGCTGATTGGTGGCTGCAAATATATGCCCTTTGCCATTGGCACACCCATGTGTTGAGCTACTGTAAAGCCCAGTAGTGCATTTGTGCTCCTATAACAAAGGATACCAAGAAAATTAAACAAATTATATAACAGAAATAAATTGGAAAGTTGTAGTTCTGGTGCAGAGTGAAGCGGGTGGGCGGGTAATATTTGAAGACTATTGTGTCAATCTATCAGCAATTTGCTCCCAAAAGGTTTGTTTTGGCTGAATTGATCACAATGCTAAATGGATCCATGTATTAAAATCTCACAGCCGTGAACACCTTTTCAACAGAAAAGTTCACAGAAAGGCATTTTTGTGTGTTAAGTACTTGTTTTCAGGATAAGAAATGGGAAGTCACCCAAAACTGACATATACAATAGTCCTTTTGCACCTCTTAAGGTAACAGTAAAGTGTCCTTAAATTAAAGGGATAGTAAACCCCAACATTTTCTCTTATGATTCAGATAGAACATACAATTTTAAACAACTTTTCAATTTAATTCTATTATCAAATTTTCTTCATTCTCTTGTTATCCATTGCTGATTGGACAACATTGCACTACTGACAGGAAGCTGAAAATATCTATTTAGCCAATCACAACAGACAAATGTTTGCAGGCACCAATTAGCAGCAGCTCCCACTAGTGTATGAAATGTGCATATTCATTTTTTAACAAGGGATACTAAGAGAACGAAGCACATTTGAAAATAGAAGTGAATTTAAAAGTGTCTTAAAATGACATGCTCTATCTGAATCATGCAAGTTTAATTAACTTTCCTATCCCTTTAACCTCTTTGGTCACTGTATAAGGGAAATGCTCAATTATATGTATGAGATTAGCCTTTTGTAACCTGTTTCCAACCTCACCACTGCTTAACCGTCCAAATTGTGCCTTAGTGAATTTGAGTTGAAGGGACAGTCTAGTCAAAATTAAATTCTCATGATTCAGATAGGGCATGCAAATATAAACAATTTTCCAATTGGCTTTATCATCAAATTTGCTTTGTTCTTGTGGTATTCTTTGTTGAAAGTTAAACCTAGGTCGGCTCATTTGCTAATTTTTAAACCCTTGAAGGCCACCTCTTATTTCAGTGCATTTTGACAAGTTTTCACAGCTAGACAGAGCTAGTTCATGTGTGCCATATAGAGTCAGCACTGATTGGCTAAAATGCAAGTCTGTCAAAAGAACTGAAATAAGGGAGCAGTCTGCAGAGGCTTAGATACAAGGCAATGACAGAGGTAAAAAGTGTATTAAAGGAACATGAAACCCAATTTATTTCTTTCATGATTTAGACAGAGCATACAATTTTAAACAACTTTCCAATTTACTGCTATTATTTATTCTGCGTGTGTGCATGTAGGTGCATATAGATGTGTGTGTGTGTAGGTGTAGGTGTGAGGTGTAGGTGTGTGTGTGCACAGGTGTGTGTATATGTGTGTGCGTGTAGGTGCACATAGATGTTTGTGTGTGTAGGTGTGTGTGTGCACAGGTATGTGTAGATGTGTGTGTGCAAGTGTAGGTGTGTGTAGTTGTGTATAGTTGTATGTGTGTGTAGGTGTGTGTGTGTAGGTGTGTGTGCTGGTGTAGGTGTGTGTGTAGTTGTGTATAGTTGTATGTGTGTGTAGGTGTGTGTGTGTAGTTGTGTGTAGGTGTGTGTGTGTAGTTGTGTGCAGGTGTGTGTGTGTGTGTAGGTGTGTGTGTAGTTGTGTGTAGGTGTGTGTGTGTAGTTGTGTGTAGGTGTGTGTGTGTGTGTGTATGTGCACAGGTGTGTGTAGATGTGTGTGCGTGTAGGTGCATATAGATGTGTGTGTGCAGGTGTAGGTGTGTGTGTGTGTAGGTAAATATAGATGTGTGTGTGTGTGCACAGGTGTGTGTAGATGTGTGTAGGTGTGTGTGTGTGCACAGGTGTGTGTAGATGTGTTTGCGTGTAGGTGCATATAGATGTGTGTGTGTGGATAGGTGTAGGTGTGTGTGTGTGTGCACAGGTGTGTGTAGATGTGTGTGCGTGTAGGTGTGTATGTGTGCACAGGTGTGTGTATATGTGTGTGCGTGTAGGTGCATATAGATGTGTGTGTGTGTGTGTAGGTGTGAGGTGTAGGGGTGTGTGTGTGCACAGGTGTGTGTAGATGTGTGTGCGTGTAGGTGCACATAGATGTTTGTGTGTGTAGGTGTGTATGTGTGCACAGGTGTGTGCATATGTGTGTGTGTGTGTGTGTAGGTGTATGTGTGTGTGCACAGGTGTATGTGTGCACAGGTGTGTGCATATGTGTGTGTGTGTGTAGGTGTATGTGTGTGTGCACAGGTGTGTGTATATGTGTGTGCGTGTAGGTGCAAATCAGCGCAATTTTATTTAAAAATAAGCAAAACTATCTGTATAGCTGTATAAGCTATATAAATGGATCATCTACAAAACATTTATGCAAAGAAAAATCTAGTGTATAATGTCCCTTTAAATTTATACAGATTTGACTTTTCCATAAAATGTAAAAATAAAACATTCTTAAAAGCTCCGCTTTGAAGTGGATGATATTTTTTTTTAGTATAATGTCTCTTGAAAGCTTTTTTTTTTTTTTTTTTTTTTTAAGTGAAAGCAAATTTCAAAAGATATATTTTTTGTTACTTTACAAAAATAAATCAGCATTGGGCAGGCACATCAGTTTATCTACAACTATAGATTTCTGAATGATTAGATGGTGTTTCTCATGGATAAGTTATTGTTCAAAGCAACTGAGATATTCTTCTCTTCTTCAGAAATGTATATAGATGTGTGTTTGCTATTGCAATGCAGTGAAGTATTCAACTAGTCATACAATAAAGCTATCATCTCAGTACATTTACGTATTTATGAGTAACACACAAAGTCTTGTGTGATTCATGGAAGAATGGGTTATATAACTCTAGATCACTCCTGCAAGCTTTTTGTGTGTTTTATTTAGTTGCTGAATGATGACACACCACCTTCCAGCACATGCTGTTCTGCAATGAAACATTCCTTCATTCCCCCGATACAGCTGCAATCATAGCCAAATATGAAATACAGAGGAATTTGCTTAACAGAAAAACAACTTTGAATAAAATATGGCACTAAGCATTTTAATGAAAAAGTGAAATGCAGAATTTACATTCTATTATCATCTCCGTTTTGATATAATTACTTAATACAGTATTAACAATTAACATTAGTATATACTGTTTTAATTAACATTTGTCACATTAACATAAAATATACTGTAAGAACATTGGTCCCCATAGAATAGGACTAATCTGTAATGGTAATAGTACCCAAACAATTAGAATAAACATAATATTTTAGCACTCTGGTTGAAATCTGAGCACTTTTATAACGGGCAGTTTATGAGACCACATGTAACGCAAACAAAGCTTTATAGAGAAGAAAGATGTTTAGTGCATAAAAGAGTAAATAATTTGGCAACACATAGCTGTATCACAAAAATCAATACTGGGATAACATAACAATTACCAACAAAGAAATATAGAACATAAACAGCAGTATATGATTATTAGGCACTAAACAGTATAGAAAATGTAAAATAGTATTTTGTAAAATAGGAATGTATATAGGGAATATCCATACTTTATAGGGTTTTAATGTTTCCTAGATATATTTATAGACAAAATAGGTCAAGAGACAGATGAAAATATTTAATTAAAAAAGTTTTCATTATGAAAAGCTCTGAACATTTAAAAATGACTCAACGAGTTTTAGCTAAACTTAGCCTTCCTCAAGAGCCAACAGTTAAAACATATTTTACAACAGTTAACTTAAAATATATATGGCTAGATTACAAGTGGAGCACAATTGATAGCCCAGGTTTTTGTTATCTTGTGCTTGGTCTTGCCCTACGAATAACAAACAAATTGGTATCACAAGCAGGGACTGATATTAGCATACTTATTGCTCTTGTATTACAAGTGGTGAGTTAAGCGTTATACCACTGTAAAATTATTAACCATTATTATTAATTGTATAGAAGAGAATTACACAAATCTATAGTGCACGCTCAGCTTAGCGCATCCAACATCAATTTTACTGCACACCCCCTTAGAAGTCAGTTACGTAAAGGATTAAGCACACCCATGCTATCTGACATGCAGATGTAGACTATTGATCAAGCAATCAAAAATAACGTCGGACTTGTTGTAACATATGCGCAAAAATAGAAGTGCTATTGATTGCACTCAAGGGATAATAAAGTACACTTGTGATAATATTTTTGCACTCCACTTGTAATCTATTACATAATTTGTATATGCATAAATGTTTCATAATGCATTCAAATATGAATAAAGGTAAATTAAGACATGGTTAAATATGATTGTAAAAAAGATGATGTAAAATAAAACATAGTGATTATATGGAAATATTGCAATATCAAATTGTTGTTCTCAGGTTTTCTACCCAGAATCCTCTGATAATACAGAGAACCAAACTTATGGTAGTGGAAGGCATATTTGTGCATGTAGCGTCTTAAGGGTTATGCTGCCTGACTGAAATGTGAAGCTGTGCAGTGTGTGAGTTTGCAACAATTGTTGCAATATGTGGGGTGGGGACTCTTACCTGTTATAAAGATGCATGGATGCTGGAATACTTCCTCTTTCTTGTCTGCAACTGCTGGAGAAAGGTTTTTTCCCCTCCCATCCCTCCCTTGTTGTTAACATGTTTGATATTTTGTTGCAGGAAGGGGGGCGGCACTGAGGGAACAGCTGCCATTAGGGTGGTTTTGTTAGGACTTTGGCAGGGGCATGCCTACTCAGGCTAGCTGATCTTAAGTCCAAAGTGGTAATTTTTAGCTCCACATCATGGGCGTATGTTGTGCGTCTTACGTCTAAATGATGACCTTTATGGGTACGGAGCAATTTGCTAGCATAAGAGTAGAAATCATCGGCTGGCGTGGCGGGGTCCCGGCCGAATCATTTTTATGGTTTCCGCGAGGGTGTGGTCGAGCTAATGGGAGGGGCATGATGTTGCAAGTCGCAGCTTGTAACGCCTCTCCCCGCGGGCCTGCTGACCTAGAAACCCCTTGTGGATGATGCCAGCCTCTGAAGGGCAATGCTCGGCAGGAGCATTGCAACAACCAATCCGGGCCGGTGACCTCACTATGCTGGTTGTATATATATATATACTAAATTATGGTTAGGCTTAGAATATAGTTTAGCCTCAGATGCCGCCACCCATATATATATATATAAGCCTTAAGCTTCTCAAGTTAATAAGTTTAGAGTTTGCCTGGTTCTGTTTAATAAACGCGACCTTGCTTCACGGTCTTATACCTCCAAATATGTGTCTGTGTCTTTATTGGGTAAGATGGGAATGAAGTCATGGCGATTTGACCCTTATGAGTCTTCCATGCAATTAATCACTTTACAGTTATTTAAATTCTTTAGTCTATAATTTGCAACTATACATTGGCAGAAGTTTATTACAAGAAATCTAATAAAGTTCTCTCAATAGTGTATCTGGAGTTCATACATTGCCTTAATAAATGTGTGTTATGATGTCAGAAGAATGTCTTTAATTTCCCCTTTATCAGCTGTTTTTCTCAGAGGTTGTGTGTTAGTATGTTTGGGAGAGGGGGAGGCTTGGTGTGTTTATGGAACAAAAGGACAGGACAATATTGTAACTAAGCATTTCAAGTAAATTGTCATATTGATATTTGTTGCACCCAGGCTGACTGAGGATGCAGCATTTTCCAAATAAGGATAGCGTTAATATTTATTAGCAGAATTCTGAGTGCCTAGTGCAGCACAAAACCTAAATATGCCACTACACAAGACTGAGTAGCCTCTCAGCATTTAATTTCCCTTTCCTTCCTTCCTCCTATCCTTTATTATTCATCACAGTGAGATGCAGCATGCTGAGAACGAGGTAAAGCAGAACAGTAATCTGGAGACTGGACCTAACGTAAAGGTAAAGGGGTAGATTTATTAAGCAGCTGCTTTCTATGGCCATCATTTCAAGCAGCGGTCATAAGTGGCGGACTGAAATCATCCCGATACGATCAGGATGGTTGACACCCATGATTGGCCGCCAGTGAGCAGGAAGGAGGTGGCACTGCACAAGCATTTTAATAGAAATGCTTCTGCAATGATAAATGCAGGCAGCTATAGCGAATCATGTCCGCTCGACATTTTTTAAATCTACCCCAAAGTGTGTGCATGGGGCTGCTATTGTGCATATAAGATTAGAGAATACTGGGGGCCTCACAATAGATGTTATTGATTCATTCATTTTATTGTTTCTGTGCTGAAGCTCCACTATAAGATCATCATTTCCGTGTTATTTTTTTCTTAAATTGATGTGTCTAAACATATGATTGATTGTGTTTATGATTGATATGTTTTTTTATGATGACAATGAGGTTTTTGTTTGTTTGTTTTTTACTGATCAGGACACAAAGGCCTAGATTTAGAGTTTTGTCGGTAAGGACCCGCGTAGCTAACGCCGTTTTTTTTCTGGCCGCACCATAAAAATAACTCTGGTATTGAGAGTCCACATAAAGGCTGCGTTAGGCTCCAAAAAAGGAGCGTAGAGCATTTTTAACGCAGCTTCAACTCTCGATACCAGAATCAGCCAATCAGAATCAAGTTCAATCTGATTGGCTGATCCAATCAGCCAATCACATTGAGCTCGCATTCTATTGGCTGTTCCGATCAGCCAGTAGAATGCGAGCTAAATCTGATTGGCTGATTCCATCAGCCAATCAGAATATTCCTACCTTAATTCCGATTGGCTGATAGAATCCTATCAGCCAATCGGAATTCGAGGGACGCCATCTTGGATGATGTCATTTAAAGGAACCATCATTCGTCGTTCAGTCGTCGGCCAGGATGGATGTTCCGCGTCGGAGGTCTTCAGGATGCTGCCGCTCCGCTCCAGATGGATGTCAATAGAAGATGCCGCCTGGATGAAGACTTCAATCGGATGAAAGACCTCTTCTGCCCCGCTTGGATGAAGACTTCTACCGGATCATGGACATCTTCAGCGCCCCGCTTGGGCTTGGATCAGGACATCGGAGGAGCTCTTCAGGACGGATTGGTGAACCTGGTATGGTGAAGATAAGGTAGGAAGATCTTCAGGGGCTTAGTGTTAGGTTTATTTAAGGGGGGTTTGGGTTAGATTAGGGGTATGTGGGTGGTGGGTTGTAATGTTGGGGGGGGGTATTGTATGTTTTTTTTACAGGCAAAAGAGCTGAACTTCTTGGGGCATGCCCCGCAAAGGGCCCTGTTCAGGGCTGGTAAGGTAAAAGAGCTTTTAACTTTAGTAATTTAGAATAGGGTAGGGCATTTTTTTATTTTGGGGGGCTTTGTTGTTTTATTAGGGGGCTTAGAGTAGGTGTAATTAGTTTAAAATTGTTGTAATATTTTTCGTATGTTTGTAGATATTTTTTTATTTTTTGTAACTTAGTTCTTTTTTATTTTTTGTACTTTAGTTAGTTTATTTCATTGTAGTTATTTGTAGATATTGTATTTAATTAATGTATTGATAGTGTAGTGTTAGGGTTAATTGTAGGTAATTGTAGGTATTTTATTTAATTAATTTAATGATAGTGTAGTGTTAGGTTTAATTGTAACTTAGGTTAGGATTTATTTTACAGGTAATTGTGTAATTATTTTAACTAGGTAACTATTAAATAGTTCTTAACTATTTAATAGCTATTGTACCTGGTTAAAATAATTACAAAGTTGCCTGTAAAATAAATATTAATCCTAAAATGGCTACAATGTAATTATAATTTATATTGTAGCTATATTAGGATTTATTTTACAGGTAAGTATTTAGCTTTAAATAGGAATAATTTATTTAATAAGAGTTAATTAATTTTGTTAGATTAAAATTATATTTAACTTAGGGGGGTGTTAGTGTTAGGGTTAGACTTAGCTTTAGGGGTTAATACATTTATTAGAATAGCGGTGAGCTCCGGTCGGCAGATTAGGGGTTAATAATTGAAGTTAGGTGTCGGCGATGTTAGGGAGGGCAGATTAGGGGTTAATACTATTTATTATAGGGTTAGTGAGGCGGATTAGGGGTTAATAACTTTATTATAGTAGCGCTCAGGTCCGCTCGGCAGATTAGGGGTTAATAAGTGTAGGCAGGTGGAGGCGACGTTGTGGGGGGCAGATTAGGGGTTAATAAATATAATATAGGGGTCGGCGGTGTTAGGGGCAGCAGATTAGGGGTACATAAGGATAACGTAGGTGGCGGCGCTTTGCGGTCGGCAGATTAGGGGTTAATAAGTGTAGGTAGCTGGCGGCGACGTTGTGGGGGGCAGGTTAGGGGTTACTAAATATAATATAGGGGTCGGCGGTGTTAGGGGCAGCAGATTAGGGGTACATAAGGATAACGTAGTTGGCGGTCGGCAGATTAGGGGTTAAAAAAATTTAATCGAGTGGCGGCGATGTGGGGGGACCTCGGTTTAGGGGTACATAGGTAGTTTATGGGTGTTAGTGTACTTTAGAGTACAGTAGTTAAGAGCTTTATGAACCGGCGTTAGCCCAGAAAGCTCTTAACTACTGTCTTTTTTCCTGCGGCTGCAGTTTTGTCGTTAGATTTCTAACGCTCACTTCAGCCACGACTCTAAACACCGGAGTTAGAAAAATCCCATTGAAAAGATAGGATACGCAATTTACGTAAGGGGATCTGCGGTATGGAAAAGTCACGGCTGAAAAGTGAGCGTTAGACCCTTTTTTGAGTGACTCCAAATACCAGAGTTAGCCTAAAACCAGCGTTAGGAGCCTCTAACTCTGGTTTTCACGGCTAACGCCAAACTCCAAATCTAGGCCAAAGTCTTTTATGTTCGAGCTTGAACATCTATGTTCGTTGTTTAAAGAGGTTTTATGTAATTTAGGCTTCCAAGACCCTAAATCATCTGATGAAAAAGCTTCCAAACAACTGGATATGATTTTTAAAGAGTTTTTTTGTGCTATTTCTGAGGCTCTTATTAAATTAAATTAATTTTCAGAGAGTTAACCAGGTCTGATCTTCTCTTTTAATATGTCTTTTTTTCTAGGAGTCATTATAGATTCAGTGACTATGCAGCTTTCTCTAACGGATCAGGGATTAAAGTTACATTCAGTTTGCTCACAACTATACCACATTTCCAACCCATCTGTAGCTTAATGTATGGAAGTGTTAGGTCTGATGATTATAGCATCAAACGTTCTTCCTTTTACATAGTTCCATATGAGACCTCTTCAACTTTGAATACTTCAACAATGGTGCAAAAATTTCACTCATCTATCTCAATCCTATGGGATTCTTCAGTGAGGCAATCTCTGTCCCGGTGGATAGTTTTCAAAACTATTTTTCTGGGGTCATCCTTTATTCCCACAACTTGGAAAATAATGTCTGCAGACACCATTCTCTGGGATTGGGGTTCAGTGTCGAGGTCCAGGAGAGTGCAGGGAGTTTTTTTTCCTTAGAAGGTGAGGCTACCAATAATTATCTTGGACTCTGAAAGGACAAATGTATTTAAGTTTTAAATCAGACACTGTTACAGCTGCAGCTTATAACCATCACCAAAGGGGAACATGCAGTTCCTTAGCAATATTTAAGGAAGTGTCAAGCTTTTTTGATTGGACAAAGCATTTTATTTTCTATCGGCTAGATTACGAGTTTTGCGGTAAGCTGAAAAAGCAGCGTTAACAGGTCCTAACACTGCTTTTTCACGCCTGCTGCTATTACGAGTCTTGCCGATTTAGGGGCACCGCCCACTTTTTTGGCCTTACCGCAAATCAACTTACACAATTTGTGTATACTCTATTTTCAATAGGACTTCCATAGCGCCGGTATTACGAGCTTGTCCTGGAAGGCCAAAAAGTGAGCAGTACAACCTATCTCGCAAGATTGGTAACACATTTTAAAGTCAGTAGTTATGAGTTTTACGCTACAAAGCTGTAACATAAAACTCATAACTAAAGTGCTAAAAAGTACACTAACACCAATCAACTACCTATTAACCCCTTAACCGAGGCATTTTAAACACTATAATAACATTTTTAACCCCTAATCTGCCGCTCCGGACATCGCCGCCACTATAATATACATATTAACCCCTAAACTGCCATACTCCCGCATCGCAAACGCTAGTTAAATATTATTAACCCCTAATCTGCTGCCCCTAACATCTCCACCACCTACCTACATTTATTAACCTCTAATCTGCCTTCCCCAACGTCGCCGCCACTATACTAAATTTATTAACCCCTAAACCTAAGTCTAACCCTAACTCTAACACCCCATAAATTAAATATAATTAAAATAAATCTAAATAAAACTTACTATCATTGCCTAAATTATTCCTATTTAAAACTAAATATTTACCTATAAAATAAACCCTAAGATAGCTACAATATAACTAATAGTTACATTGTATCTATCTTAGGGTTTATTTTTATTTTACAGGCAAGCTTGTATTTATTTTAACTAGGTAGAATAGTTACTAAATAGTTGATAACTATTTACTAACTACCTAGCTAAAATAAATACAAATTGACCTGTAAAATAAAACCTAACCTAAGTTACACTAACACCTAGCACTACACTACAATTAAATAAATTCCCTAAATTAAATACAATGAACTAAATTCAATAAAATTAGCTAAATTACAAGAAAAACACTAAATTACAGAAAATAAAAAACAAATTACAAGATCTTTAAACTAATTACGCCTAATCTAATAGCCCTAACAAAATAAAAAAAGCCCACCTAAAATAAAAAAAACCCTAGCCTAAACTAAACTACCAATAGCCCTTAAAAGGGCCTTTTGCGGGGCATTGCCTGAAAGAAATCAGCTCTTTTACCTGTAAAAAAAAATACAAACAACCCCCCAACAGTAAAACCCACCACCCACACAACCAACCCCCCAAATAAAAGCCTAACTAAAAATACCTAAGCTCCCCATTGCCCTGAAAAGGGCATTTGGATGGTAATTGCCCTTAAAAGGGCATTTAGCTCTATTGCGGCCCAAAGCCCTAACCTAAAAATAAAACCCACCCAATACACCCTTAAGAAATCCTAACACTAACCCCCGAAAATTCACTTACCGGGAGAAGTCTTCATCCAAGCTGCAAGATCTCCTTAGCAAAGCCAGCAGAAGTGGTCCTTCCAATCAGCCAATAGAATGCAAGCTCAATCCTATTGGCTGATTTGATCAGCCAATAGGATTGAAGTTCAATCCTATTGGCTGATTGCATCAGCCAATAGGATTTTTTCTACCTTAATTCCGATTGGCTGATAGAATTCTATCAGCCAATCGGAATCTAAGGGACGCCATCTTGGATGACGTCACTTAAAGGTACCTTCATTCAGCAAGAAGACGTTGTTGGAAGAGGATGCTCCATGCCGGATGTCTTGAATATGGAGCTGCTCCGCGTCGGAAGGATGAAGATAAAAGATGCTGTCTGGATGAAGACTTCTGCCCGTTTGGAGGACCACTTTTGCCGTCTGGAGGACCATTTCTGCCGGCTTCATTGAGTACATCTTGCTGCTTGGATGAAGACTACTCCCGGTAAGTGAATCTTCAGGTGTTAGTGTGAGGATTTTTTAAGGGTGTATTGGGTGGGTTTTATTTTCAGGTTAGGAATTTGGGCCGCAATAGAGCTAAATGCCCTTTTAAGGGCAATTACCATCCAAATGCCCTTTTCAGGGCAATGGGGAGCTTAGGTTTTTTAGTTAGGCTTTTATTTGGGGGGTTGGTTGTGTGGGTGGTGGGTGGGTTGTTTGTATTTTTTTTTTACAGGTAAAAGAGCTGATTTCTTTGGGGGCAATGCCCTGCAAAAGGCCCTTTTAAGGGCTATTGGTAGTTTAGTTTCGGCTAGGTTTTTATTTTATTTTGGGTGGGCTTTTTTATTTTGATAGGGCTATTAGATTAGGCGTAATTAGTTTAAATATCTTGTAATTTGTTTTTTATTTTCTGTAATTTAGTGTTTGTTTTTTGTAAATTAGCTAATTTTATTGAATTTAGTTCATTGTATTTAATTTAGGGAATTTATTTAATTGTAGTGTAGGGTTAGGTGTTAGTGTAACTTAGGTTAGGTTTTATTTTACAGGTCAATTTGTATTTATTTTAGCTAGGTAGTTAGTAAATAGTTAATAACTATTTAGTAATTATTATACTTAGTTAAAATAAATATAAACTTGCCTGTAAAATAAAAATAAACCCTAAGCTATCTACAATGTAACTATTAGTTATATTGTAGCTCTCTTAGGGTTTATTTTATAGGTAAGTATTTAGTTTTAAATAGGAATAAATTAGGTAATGATAGTAAGTTTTATTTAGATTTATTTTAATTATATTTAAGTTAGGGGGTGTTAGGGTTAGACTTAGGTTTAGGGGCTAATAAACATAGTGGCGGCGACGTTGGGGGCGCAGATTAGGGGTTAATAAATGTAGGTAGGTGGTGGCGATGTTAGGGGTGGCAGATTAAGGGTTAATAATATTTAACTAGTGTTTGCGATGTGGAGTACGGCGGTTTAGGGGTTAATTTATTATTATAGTTGTGGCGATGTTGGGGGCAGCAAATTAGGGGTTAATAACATTATGTAGGTGTCGGCGATGTTGTGGGCAGCAGATTAGGAGTTAATAAATATAATGTAGGTGTCGGCGATGTTAGGGGCAGCAGATTTGGTGTTAATAAGTATAATGTAGGTGGCGGCGATGTCCATAGCGGCAGATTAGGGGTTAATAAATATAATGTAGGTGTCAGGGATGTCAGGGGCGGCAGATTAGGGGTTAATAAGTGTAAGATTAGGGGTGTTTAGACTCGGGGTTCATGTTAGGGTGTTAGGTGTAAACTTAAATTTAGTTTCCCCATAGGAATCAATGTGGCTGCGTTACTGAGCTTTACGTTGCTTTTTGGCAGGTGTTAGACTTTTTCTCAGCCGGCTCTCCCCATTGATGACTATGGGGAAATCGTGCACGAGCACGTACGACCAGCTCACCACTGACTTAAGCAGCGCTGGTATTGGAGTGCGGTATGGAGCACAATTTTGCCCTACGCTCACTTCTTGCCTTTTAACGCCGGGTTTGTAAAAATCTGTAATACCAGCGCTGTGGGTAAGTGAGCAGTGACAATAACGTGCAAGTTAGTACTGCACCCCTCATAATGCAAAACTCATAATCTAGCCGTATATTTGGCATCCCAGGAATCAAATCTGGGGAGCATATTTCTTTAGTAGGTAATCCCTTCAACAGAAATGTTTTCTTCTTCAACTAGTTTTCTTCTAGATTGTGGAACAATGGGGTCTCCCAGAGTATGACCTGAAGACTTTTGTTCCCAAGGGTCATAGTTTAAATCAAATAGAGCATTCTTCATTAATATGATAGCTCCAGTCAGGTCCGCAGAACTTGGTTTGTTAATCTGATTTAGATGTAAAGCTTTCTCCAATCATCAAGATCTTGAGCCTCTCATCTTGATGGATTAGAAACTCTATACCTATTTTTTATTTAAAAAAGTGGTTTTATTGATGCTGTATTGAACACCTTATTTAAGGCCAAAAAGTAAAGTTTATCAAATCATTTGGAAATTAGTTTCTTTCCTGCTTTTGAAAACCATAGTTTTAGCTGGTATTCTTTTAGAATTCCAAGAATCTTCTTATTGCAACTCAGTTCGGATAATGACTTATCAGCTAACTATAAAGAGTCATATTTCTGCTTTTTCTGTTTCATATTACAGGAAAATTGCTAAGTGTCTTGACATTATGGCTTTGTTCAGGCTTAGTCAGAATATATCCAGTGTCTAATCCAATGTATCCTCTTTGGAACATTAATGTGTTTTTTTTTTTATTATTTACAAGTGTTTCGTGTTTCTCTTTTCAAACCTGCATGCTTTGAACATTTAGCTTCTTTTTTGAAGATTTTGTTGTTTTTAGCAATAGAATTCTACTTTCAAATTACAAAGGTTTTTAGATAATCCTTTAGTTTCTTGGTCCACATAAAAGTAAGTGGACTACTTCAGTTTCTTTAGCTACTTGGATAAATCTCCTTATTACCAATGTTTACATAGAGGCGGGGCAGTCTATTCAAAATGCATTATTGCCCCTTTTTTTCTAGGTTAGTTTCTCCTTCTACCCCTTTCAAGAATGAGAATTATATTGAATACATATTTTCTCTACATTCTACCACTTTGGTGTGTTTGGTAGGAAATTAGGTGTCTGCCTTAAAAAAAACTTTGTTCCACACAGCTTGGGTATTAATACCTAGGAGTAATGGCTTGTGGACTCTCACCACCTTATGAAAGAAAACAAAATGTATACTTACCTGATAAATTAATTTATTTCATGGTGATGAGAGTCCATGAGACCGTAATTAATTTGTTTCTGGCGGCAGTTCTAGTTTCGACCTCATTTCTTCTACTTTGTCCTTTTCTACATTTCTACTTCTCCTTTCTTGGCTATACATCAGACTAGAATAACAGAGAGGTCAAAGTGATTAAATGCTCTTAAAGCTTTGGGAATCTTTGTCCCCTCCTAGTAGCCAGGAGTTGAATCCCAGGAGTAATGGCTCATGGACTCTTACCACCATTAAAGAAATTAATTTATCAGGTAAGCATACATTTTGTTATTTTAGTCCTACTCAGTTTCTGCATAAAATACAAGATGTTCCATAGTGACAAAGATGTATAAAAAAACAATATACTTCTACCTGAAATAGACATAATAATAATATGCTACCTGTTTATGCCAAAAAAACGCTGCTATTACGAGTCTTGCAGGTTTAGGGCCCCTGCACACTTTTTTGGCCTTACTGCAAACCGACTTACATAAACTTCATAAAGCCTTTTTTCTATGGGACTTCCATAGCGCTGGTATTACGAGTCTGTCCTGGGAGGCCAAAAAGTGAGTGGTACACCCTCTACCTCCAAGATCCGTAACGCATTTTAAAGTCAGTAGTTATGAGTTTTACACTACAACGCCGTAGCATAAAACTCATAACTAAAAAATACACTAACACTCATAAACTACCTATTAACCCTTAAACCGAGGCCCTCCCACATCGCAAACACTAAAATAAAATGATTTACCCCTAATCTGCCGCTCCGGACATCGCCGCCACTAGAATAAACATATTAACCCCTAAACCCCCGCACTCCCACCTCACAAACACTAGTTAAATAATATTAACCCCTAATCTGCCGCCTCTAACATCGCCGTCACCTACATTATATTTATTAACCCCTAATCTGCCACCCCCAACGTTGCAGCCACTATATTACATTAACCCCTAGACCTAAGTCTAACCCTAACCCCAACACCCCCTAATTGAAATATAATTTAAATAAATCTAAATAAAATTACTATCATTAACTACATTATTCCTATTTAAAACTAAATACTTACTTGTAAAATAAACCCTAAGATAGCTACAATATAACTAATAGTTACATTGTAGCTAGCTTAGGTTTTATTTTTATTTTACAGGCAAGTTTGTATTTATGTTAACTAGGTAGAATAGTTGTTAAATAGTTATTAACTATTTAATAACTACCTAGCTAAAATAAATACAAATTTACCTGTAAAATAAAACCTAACCTAAGTTACACTAACACCTAACACTACACTAATTAAATAAATTAAATTAAATTAGCTGAATCACACAAAAAAACACTAAATTACAGAAAATAAAAAACAAATTACAGATCTTTAAACTAATCACACCTAATCTAATAGACCTATCAAAATAAAAAAGCCCCCCCCCCAAAATAAAAAAGCCCTACCCTAAACTAAACTTCTTTGCCCCAAAGAAATCAGCTCTTTTTCCTGTAAAAAAAATACAAACAACCCCCCAACAGTTAAACCCACCACCCACACAAACAACCCCCCAAATAAAATACTAACTAAAAAACCTTAGCTCCCCATTGCTCTGAAAAAGGCATTTGATTGGGCATTAGTAGTCTTACTACTGGCATTGCCCTTAACCCCTTAGTGACCAGAGCACTTTTCCATTTTCTGTCCGTTTGGGACCAAGGCTATTTTTACATTTTTGCGGTGTTTGTGTTTAGCTGTAATTTTCTTCTTACTCATTTACTGTACCCACACATATTATATACCGTTTTTCTCGCCATTAAATGGACTTTCTAAAGATACCATTATTTTCATCATATCTTATAATTTACTATAAAAAAAATGATAAAATATGAGGAAAAATGGAAAAAAACACACTTTTTCTAACTTTGACCCCCAAAATCTGTTACATATCTAAAACCACCAAAAAACACCCATGCTAAATAGTTTCTAAATTTTGTCCTGAGTTTAGAAATACCCAATGTTTACATGTTCTTTGCTTTTTTTGCAAGTTATAGGGCCATAAATATAAGTAGCACTTTGCTATTTCCAAACCATTTTTTTCCAAAATTAGCGCTAGTTACATTAGAACACTAATATCTTTCAGGAATCCCTGAATATCCATTGACATGTATATATTTTTTTTTTGTAGACATCCCAAAGTATTGATCTAGGCCAATTTTGGTATATTTCATACCACCATTTCACCGCCAAATGCGATCAAATACAAAAAATTGTTCACTTTTTCACAAATATTTTCACAAACTTTAGGTTTCTCACTGAAATCATTTACAAACAGCTTGTGCAATTATGGCATAAATGGTTGTAAATTCTTCTCTGGGATCCCCTTTGTTCAGAAATAGCACACATATATGGCTTTGGCGTTGCTTTTTGGTAATTAGAAGGCCGCTAAATGCCACTGCGCACCACAAGTGTATCATGCCCAGCAGTTAAGGGGTTAATTAGGGAGCTTTTAGGGAGCTTGTAGGGTTAATTTTAGCTTTAGTGTAGTGTAGTAGACAACCCCAAGTATTGATCTAGGCACATTTTGGTATATTTCATGCCACCATTTCACCGCCAAATGCGATCAAATTAAAAAAAACGTAAAATTTTTCACAATTTTAGGTTTCTCACTGAAATCATTTACAAACAGCTTGTGCAATTATGGCACAAATGGTTGTAAATGCTTGTCTGGGATCCCCTTTGTTCAGAAATAGCAGACATATATGACTTTGGCGTTGCTTTCTGGTAATTAGAAGGCCACTAAATCCTGTTGCGCCTCACACGTGTATTATGGCTAGCAGTGAAAGGGTTAATTAGGGAGTTTGTAGTGAGCTTGCAGGGTTAATTTTAGCTTTAGTGTAGAGATCAGCCTCCCATCTGACACATCCCACCCCCTGATCCCTCCCAAACAGCTCCCTTCCCTCCCCCACCCCACAATTGTCCCCGCCATCTTAAGTACTGGCAGAAAGTCTGCCAGTACTAAAATAAAAGGGTTTTTAAAAAAAAATGAATTTTTTTTTAGCATATTTACATATGCTACTGTGTAGGATCCCCCCCTTAGCCCCCAACCTCCCTGATCCCCCCCAAAACCGCTCTCTAACCCTCCCCTCTGCCTTATTGGGGGCCATCTTGGGTACTGGCAGCTGTCTGCCAGTACCCAGTTTACAATAAAAAAATGCTTTTTTTTTGGTTTTTTTGTTTTTTTTCTGTAGTGTAGCTTCCCCCCCCCCCACCCCCCACAGACTAACCCCCACCACCTTGCTTATTGTTTAACATTTTATTTTTTATATATTTTTTATTCCCATTTTCTGTAGTGTAGCGGTTCCCACCCGCTCCCTCCCCGTGCACGCGCCCGCCCCCACCCTCCCGTGCACGCGCGCGCGCCCGTGCGCGCCCCCAGCCACCCCCGCCCACGATCCCGCCCCCCTTCACATCCACATGGCCATCGATGGCCGCCACCCGCCTCCCGGTCCGGCTCCCACCCACCAACGCAGGTAGCCACCGATCTCCGGTGCAGAGAGGGCCACAGAGTGGCTCTCTCTGCACCGGATGACTTAAAAACGTTATTGCAGGATGCCTCCATATCGAGGCATCACTGCAATAACCGGAAAGCAGCTGGAAGCGAGCAGGATCACTTCCAGCTGCTTTCCACACTGAGGACGTGCAGGGTACGTTCTCAGGCATTAACTGCCTTTTTTCTGAGGACGTACCCTGCACGTCCTCAGTCGTTAAGGGGTTAAAATGGTATTTAGCTCTATTGCAGGCCCAAAGCCCTAACCTAAAAAATAAACCCACCCAATACACCCTTAAAAAAATCCTAACACTAACCCCCGAAGATTCACTTACCGGGAGAAGTCTTCATCCAAGCGGCAAGATGTCCTCAATGAAGCCGGCAGAAGTGGTCCTCTAGACGGGCAGAAGTGGTGGCATCTTCTATCTTTATCCTTCCGGCGAGAAGCGGGTCCATCTTCAAGACATCCAACGCGGAGCATCCTCTTCAAACGACGGCTTCTTCTAAATGAATATCTCTTTAAGTGATGTCATCCAAGATTGCGTCCCTTAGATTCCGATTGGCTGATAGAATTCTATCAACCAATCGGATTTTTTTATTAAGGTAGAAAAAATTGAACTCCAATCCTATTGTCTGATCCAATCAGCCAATAGGATTGAGCTTGCATTCTGTTGGCTGATTGAAACAGCCAATAGGATTTTTTCTACCTTAATTCCGATTGGCTGAATTCTATAGAATAGAATAGAATAGAATTCTATCAGCCATTTGGAATCTAAGGGACGCCATCTTAGATGACGTCAATTAAAGAGATATTCCTTACAAAGAAGCCATCGTTTGAAGAGGATGCTCCGCGTCGGATGTCTTGAAGATAGACCCGCTCTGCGCCAGAAGGGCCAGAAGACTTCTGCCCATCTGGAGAACCACATCTGCCCGTCTGGAGGACCACTTCTGCTGGCTTTGTTGAGGACATCTTGCCGCTTGGATGAAGACTTCTCCCGGTAAGTGAATCTTTGGGGGTTAGTGTTAGGAATTTTTAAGGGTGTATTGGGTGAGTTTTATTTTTAGGTTAGGGCTTTGGGCCGCAGTAGAGCTAAATAACCTTTTAAAGGGCAATGCCCATCCAAATGCCCTTTTCAGGCTTAGGTTTTTTTAGTTAGTATTTTATTTGGGGGGTTGGTTGTGTGGGTGGTGGGTTTTATTGTTGGGGGGTTGTTTGTATTTTTTTTACAGGAAAAAGAGCTGATTTCTTTGGGGCAATGCCCCGCAAAAGGCCCTTTTAAGGGCTATTGGTAGTTTAGTTTAGGCTAGAGTTTTTTTTTATTTTGAGGGGGCTTTTTTATTTTGATAGGGCTTTTAGATTAGGTGTAATTACTTTAAAGATCTTGTAATTTGTTTTTTATTTTCTGTAATTTAGTGGTTTTTTTGTGATTTAGCTAATGTAATGTAATTTATTTAATGTAGGGAATTTATTTAATTGTAGTGTAGTGTTAGGTGTTATTTTACAGGTAAATTTGTATTTATTTTAACTAGGTAGTTATATTGTAGCTAGCTTAGGGTTTATTTTATAGGTAAGTATTTAGTTTTAAATAGGAATAATTTAGTTAATAATAGTAATTTTATTTAGATTTATTTAAATTATATTTAAGTTAGGGGGTGTTAGGGTTAGGGCTAGACTTAGATTTAGGGGTTAATACATTTAATATAGTGACGACAACGTTGGGGCGGCAGATTAGGGGTTAATAAGAATAATGTAGGCGTCGGCGATGTCGGGTGGAAGATTAGGATTTAATAAGTGTAAGGTTAGGGGTGTTTAGACTCGGGGATCATGTTAGGGTGTTAGATGTAAACATAAAATTTGTTTCCCCATAGGAATCAATGGGGCTGCGTTACTGAGTTTTACGCTGCTTTTTTGCAGGTGTTAGACTTTTTCTCAGCCGGCTCTCTCCATTGATGTCTCTGGGGAAATCGTGCACGAGCACGTACGATCAGCTCCACGCTGACTTAAGCAGCGCTGGTATTGATGTGCGGTATGAAGTTCAATTTTGCTCTACACTCACTTCTTGCCTTTTAACGCAGGGTTTTTAAAAACCTGTAATACCAGCGCTGCATGTAAGTGAGCGGTGAGAAAAAACTGCTCGTTAGCACTGCACAGCTCCTAACGCACAACTTGTAATCTGGCCGCTTGATATTACTGTCTCCTTAGACCAATTTGACGCTATAATCCAGCATCTAACAGTAGTTTAGATACCTGAGCCTCAATATCGTGTTGCTATACATCACATGACATATGGTTAGCGTAGTATTCCGTTATAGAGCTAGATTACAAGTAGAGCGTTAATTTAATGTGCGCCTGTAAATGGGCAAATTTGCACACGTTAAATAACCATCGATTACAAGTGGCTGGTTTCTGCTACTGCAAGCTTGCGGTAGCATTTAGTGCTTCATAAATTAACCAGAGGTCAGACCTCTAGTTCATTTTAATAATGTCCCCTAATTGCCCCCAAAATTAAGTGTAAGGTTCCTTTATAAAAAAAAATAGAATCTTTGGCCTAGATTTGGAGTTTCGCGTTAGCCGTGAAAACCAGCGTTAGAGGCTCCTAACGCTGGTTTTAGGCTACCTCCGGTATTTGGAGTCACTCAAAATAGGGTCTAACGCTCACTTTTCAGCCGCGACTTTTCCATACCGCAGATCCCCTTACGTCAATTGCGTATCCTATCTTTTCAATGGGATTTTTCTAACTCCGGTATTTAGAGTCGTGTCTGAAGTGAACGTTAGACATCTAACGACAAAACTCCAGCTGCAGGAAAAAAGTCAGTAGTTAAGAGCTTTCTGGGCTAACGCCGGTTCATAAAGCTCTTAACTACTGTACTCTAAAGTACACTAACACCCATAAACTACCTATGTACCCCTAAACCGAGGTCCCCCCACATCGCCGCCACTCGATTAAATTTTTTTAACCCCTAATCTGCCGACCGCCACCTACGTTATACTTATGTACCCCTAATCTGCTGCCCCTAACACTGCCGACCCCTATATTATATTTATTAACCCCTAACCTGCCCCCCACAACATCGCAGCCAGCTACCTACAATAATTAACCCCTAATCTGCCGACCGCAAAGCGCCGCCACCTACGTTATCCTTATGTACCCCTAATCGGCTGCCCCTAACACCGCCGACCCCTATATTATATATATTAACCCCTAATCTGCCCCCCTCAACGTCGCCTCCACCTGCCTACACTTATGAACCCCTAATCTGCCGAGCGGACCGCACCGCTACTATAATAAAGTTATTAACCCCTAATCCGCCTCACTAACCCTATAATAAATAGTATTAACCCCTAATCTGCCCTCCCTAACATCGCCGACACCTAACTTCAATTATTAACCCCTAATCTGCCGACTGGAGCTCACCGCTATTCTAATAAATGTATTAACCCCTAAAGCTAAGTCTAACCCTAACACTAACACCCCCCTAAATTAAATATAATTTTAATCTAACAAAATTAATTAACTCTTATTAAATAAATTATTCCTATTTAAAGATAAATACTTACCTGTAAAATAAATCCTAATATAGCTACAATATAAATTATAATTACATTGTAGCTATTTTAGGATTAATATTTATTTTACAGGTAACTTTGTATTTATTTTAACCAGGTACAATAGCTATTTAATAGTTAAGAACTATTTAATAGCTAAAATAGTTAAAATAATTACAAATTTACCTGTAAAATAAATCCTAACCTAAGTTACAATTAAACCTACCACTACACTATCAATAAATTAATTAAATAAAATACCTATAATTATCTACAATTAAACCTAACACTACACTATCAATAAATAAATTAAATACAATACCTACAAATAACTCGAATGAAATAAACTATCTAAAGTACAAAAAATAAAAAAGAACTAAGTTACAAAAAATAAAAAAATATTTACAAACATAAGAAAAATATTACAACAATTTTAAACTAATTACACCTACTCTAAGCCCCCTAATAAAATAACAAAGCCCCCCAAAATAAAAAAATGCCCTACCCTATTCTAAATTACTAAAGTTCAAAGCTCTTTTACCTTACCAGCCCTGAACAGGGCCCTTTGCGGGGCATGCCCCAAGAAGTTCAGCTCTTTTGCCTGTAAAAAAAAACATACAATACCCCCCCCCAACATTACAACCCACCACCCACATACCCCTAATCTAACCCAAACCCCCCTTAAATAAACCTAACACTAAGCCCCTGAAGATCTTCCTACCTTGTCTTCACCCTGCCAGGTTCACCGATCGGTCCAGAAGAGCTCCTCCGATGTCCTGATCCAAGCCCAAGCGGGGGGCTGAAGAGGTCCATGATCCGGCTGAAGTTATCATCCAAGCGGGAGCTGAAGAGGTCCATGATCCGGCTGAAGTCTTCATCCAAGCGGGGCAGAAGAGGTCTTCCATCTGATTGAAGTCTTCATCCAAGCGGGATCTTCTATGGTCATCCATCCGGAGCGCAGCGGCAGGATCCTGAAGACCTCCGACGCGGAACATCCATCCTGGCCGACGACTGAACGACGAATGACGGTTCCTTTAAATGACGTCATCCAAGATGGCGTCCCTCGAATTCCGATTGGCTGATAGGATTCTATCAGCCAATCGGAATTAAGGTAGGAATATTCTGATTGGCTGATGGAATCAGCCAATCAGAATCAAGTTCAATCCGATTGGCTGATCCAATCAGCCAATCGGATTGAACTTGATTCTGATTGGCTGATTCCATCAGCCAATCAGAATATTCCTACCTTAATTCCGATTGGCTGATAGAATCCTATCAGCCAATCGGAATTCGAGGGACGCCATCTTGGATGATGTCATTTAAAGGAACCGTCATTCGTCGTTCAGTCGTCGGCCAGGATGGATGTTCCGCGTCGGAGGTCTTCAGGATCCTGCCGCTCCGCTCCGGATGGATGACCATAGGAGATCCCGCTTGGATGAAGACTTCAATCGGATGGAAGACCTCTTCTGCCCCGCTTGGATGAAGACTTCAGCCGGATCATGTACCTCTTCAGCTCCCGCTTGGATGATGACTTCAGCCGGATCATGGACCTCTTCAGCCCCCCGCTTGGGCTTGGATCAGGACATCGGAGGAGCTCTTCTGGACCGATCGGTGAACCTGGCAGGGTGAAGACAAGGTAGGAAGATCTTCAGGGGCTTAGTGTTAGGTTTATTTAAGGGAGGTTTGGGTTAGATTAGGGGTATGTGGGTGGTGGGTTGTAGTGTTGGGGGGGGGTATTGTATGTTTTTTTTACAGGCAAAAGAGCTGAACTTCTTGGGGCATGCCCCGCAAAGGGCCCTGTTCAGGGCTGGTAAGGTAAAAGAGCTTTGAACTTTAGTAATTTAGAATAGGGTAGGGCATTTTTTTATTTTGGGGGGCTTTGTTATTTTATTAGGGGGCTTAGAGTAGGTGTAATTAGTTTAAAATTGTTGTAATATTTTTCTTATGTTTGTAAATATTTTTTTATTTTTTGTATCTTAGTTCTTTTTTATTTTTTGTACTTTAGTTAGTTTATTTAAATGTATTTATTTGTAGGTATTGTATTTAATTAATGTATTGATAGTGTAGTGTTAGGTTTAATTGTAGGTAATTGTAGGTATTTTATTTAATTAATTTAATGATAGTATAGTGTTAGGTTTAATTGTAACTTAGGTTAGGATTTATTTTACAGGTAATTTTGTAATTATTTTAACTATGTAACTATTAAATAGTTCTTAACTATTTAATAGCTATTGTACCTGGTTAAAATAATTACAAAGTTGCCTGTAAAATAAATATTAATCCTAAAATAGCTACAATGTAATTATAATTTATATTGTAGCTATATTAGGATTTATTTTACAGGTAAATATTTAGCTTTAAATAGGAATAATTTATTTAATAAGAGTTAATTTATTTCGTTAGAATAAAATTATATTTAACTTAGGGGGGTGTTAGTGTTAGAGTTAGACTTAGCTTTAGGGGTTAATACATTTATTAGAATAGCGGTGAGCTCCGGTCGGCAGATTAGGGGTTAATGTTTGAAGTTAGGTGTCGGCGATGTTAGGGAGGGCAGATTTGGGGTTAATACTATTTATTATAGGTTTAGTGAGGCGGATTAGGGGTTAATAACTTTATAATAATAGCGGTGCGGTCCGGTCGGCAGATTAGGGGTTAATAAGTGTAGGCAGGTGGTGGCGACGTTGTGGGGGGCAGATTAGGGGTTAATAAATATAATATAGGGGTCGGCGGTGTTAGGGGCAGCAGATTAGGGGTACATAAGGATAATGTAAGTAGCGGCGGTTTACGGAGCGGCAGATTAGGGGTTAAAAATAAAATGCAGGTGTCAGCGATAGCGGGGGCGGCAGATTAGGGGTTAATAAGTGTAAGGTTAGGGGTGTTTAGACTAGGGGTACATGTTAGGGTGTTAGGTGCAGACTTAGGTGGTGTTTCCGCATAGCAAACAATGGGGCTGCGTTAAGAGCTGAACGCGGCTTTTTTGCAGGTGTTAGGTTTTTTTTCAGCTCAAACAGCCCCATTGTTTTCTATGGGGGAATCGTGCATGAGCACGTTTTTGAGGCTGGCCGCTTGCGTAAGCAACTCTGGTATTGAGAGTTGAAGCTGCGTTAAAAATGCTCTACGCTCCTTTTTTGGAGCCTAACGCAGCCTTTATGTGGACTCTCAATACCAGAGTTATTTTTATGGTGCGGCCAGAAAAAAGCCGGCGTTAGCTACGCGGGTCCTTACCGACAAAACTCCAAATCTAGGCCTTTATTTTTTTATAAATAACTGCACGCAGCACCTTTACATTGCGGTCTATGGGGACTGTTTTGTTACTTTAAATATATATGTATATGCTTATATATATATATATTTATGTGTTAATATGTGTCATATAAACACATAAATATATATGTATATATTTATATACATATATATTTCACTTTTGCTGCCCATCGCTGCACGACTTATTCCCTTCGCTGCGCTAGGTTCTCTGTCTCTTATTTTTTTATTGCATATCATGTGTTATTGGACAGCTTGTTTTTTTATGCTTTGATAATTTGTTAATGGGAACAATACTTACACTGGTAACGTTTGCCAGAAAGCTTTACTGTTAATTATTTTACAATTGTAATGATAGTTAAAAAATGTTTCCCTTTTATTACCAGCTTTTCAGATAGATTCCACAAAACCTAAAGCCTTTAGTAAGTGGTACATTTATAGCTGTGGGACTGCAAGTAATGATGGCAAAGTGGCATTTGTCCGCTGCGTGACTGCTATTTCAATCAATAATTCTACAAGATTGTGGAATAGTTGTTGCAAGAGGTCACTGTTTTGTGAATTACTCCTCACATTTCATTGTGTAAATGTTATTCTTTCTGAAATAAGTGTCAGAACACTTTTTGCTTCCTACAAAATAAAAGGTCTGAGGTTGCACAGCAGTTTAGCTGCATAATTCTTTCTTTGCAATCTTTCAACCTTTCTTAATCTGCTATATAAAAATTAAAATACATTGTTTAGTGGAACTAAAAAGTTTTACATATATTATTCACCACATGAGTTGTATCTTAGTATTGTACCTTTCCAAAAGTCACAACTTAAAGGTACGTTAAACAAAAAAAATTGCATATTTAATGAGGTAGCTTGTAAAGTTAATTTATCTGTAGTGTAGAGTTTACCCTCCCACCTGACATCTCCCACCTCCTGATCCCTACCTGATCCCCCCCAAACAGCTCTTTTCTCTCCCTCATCCCCTCTGGTAACCTTCATCTTAGCTACTGGAAGACAGTCTTGCAGTATGCAGTTTAGAAAGAGTATTTTTAATATATAGTATATTATCATTATTATTATTATTCTTTATTTATAAAGCGCCAACAGATTCCACAGCGCTGCCCATGAGTACAAGGATAACAGTACAATGGAGAAACAATACGATAAGACAAATACAGGGGGAATTGAGGGTCCTATTCCCGTGGGAATTTACAATCTAGATAGTATATATGTATATATATATATATATATATATATATATATATATATATATATATATTATATTTGTTTTTTATGTAGTGTTTGCAACTCTCCTCACCCACCTCCCTGATCCCCCTAAACTCTCCCCTCTCTTACTAGGTGCTGCCATCTTTTCCCAGTTTATTGTTTCCCCCCACATCCCTAACCCCTTTACATAGTGTAGGGAACCCATCCCCCCTCCTCCCTCACAAAACATTTTTTTTTTTCGTCAGTAGGGAATCCCCTTTCCTCCTCTCCCTCTCGCTATGTCCCAACCGCCCGCCCACCTCCCTCCTTCCCTCCCACACAACCCACAAAATCACCACAAGCCGATGCAAACAGTGGCACAGATTGTCACTGTCTGCATCAGCGATCTACCTTCATATGGTATAGGGAGCACAATTAGTGCTTCCTTAACATGTAAAGGCAGATGACTTCTACCTCTGGCTGCAGTCTTAGCTGTCAAAGCTGACAGCCAGGACCGCAGCATAAAGCAGAAGATTGAATGTAGCTACTACATCAACAGGGTACGTTGAGCAAAGTACCCTGTGATGTAGTAGGTAAGTCCAATAGGCAGAAGGGCTTAAAGGACATGAAACTCAAAGTATGTATTTCCTTATTCAGAGAGAGCATGCAGTTTTAAACAACTTTCATATTTTCTTTTGTTATTAAATTAAAATATATATATTTATGTATATACACATACACACAAAGGGCAATAATTGGGAATTGACATTTTTATTTTTAATTGCAAGAATAAAACAAAATTTGTTGTGCAGCTTGAATAACAATTCATTAAAGGCACAGGGGCCGATTTATGAAAGTGCGAACGGCATGTAGTGTATCATGTTCGTCGCACATTGATAAATGCAGATTTTGGTGAATTTGATTTGGGTGTCAGATTTGGGTGTCAATCAGCCCGATCATATAGAATCGTGCGGATTGATGTCGGCAGCCTCAGAGCAGGCGGACCAGTTATAGAGCAGCGGTTTTTAGACCGCTGCTTCATAACTGCTGTTTCTGGCGATCCTGAAGGCTGGCACTGAAACAGGGGAATCAAGCTCCATTGGGAATACAATGTATTCAAGTAAGAAGCTGATTAGATTTAAAGGAACAGTCTAGTCAAAATTAAACTTTCATGATTTAGATCGGGCATGCAATTTTAAACAACTTAATTTACTTTTATAATCAAATTTGCTTTGTTCACTTTGTATTCTTTGTTGAATGCTAAACCTAGGTAGGCTCATATGCAAATTTCTAAGCCCTTGAAGGTCGCCTCTAAATCCTATCTCAGTGCATTTTGACAGTTTTTCACAGCTAGACAGTGCTAGTGTGCGATAGATAACATTCACCTAGATTACAAGTTTTGCACTATAGATGTCAGTTAACGAACGCAACAAAAGTTGCATTATTTCACCCTCTATATCACTGCGATTACGAGTTTTTAAAAAGCCGGCTTGTGCGTGCGATATGGTTGCGTTGCGCTCCATACCTCACAAAATACAAGTGCTACTTTGACGTGCTTGTGCACGCTTTCCCCATAGACATCAATAGGGAGAGCGTGTTAGAAAAAAAACTAACACCTGCTATCACGGAATGAAAAGCTCCGTAATGCAGCCCCATTGATGTCTATGGGGAAAAAAAAGTTTTGTTTAAACCTAACACCCTAACATAAACCCCACGTCTGAACACCCCTAATCTGCAGCCCCCGACATCGCCGACACCTACATAATGCTATTAACCCCTAATCTGCCGCCCCCGACATCTCTGCCACCGAAATAAATCTATTAAATCCTAATCTGCCGCTCCCGATATCGCCACCACTATACTAAAGTTATTAATCCCTATTCCCCTGTACCCCAACATCGCCCATGCTATAATAAATATATTAACTCCTATTCCACCGCTCCCCGATATCGCCGCCACTAAATAAAGTTATTAACCCTTAAACCTCTGGCCCCCACATCACTAACACTAAATCACTCACATCGCAACAACCTACATTAAACTATATTAACCCCTAAACCTAACCGTAACCCTAACCGTAAGCCTAACACTAAACCTAACACCCCCTAACTTTAACATAATTAAAATAGAGCTAAATTAAAGTTACAGTTATTAACTAAATAATACCTATTTAAAACTAAATACATACTTACTTGTAAAATAAAAACTAAGCTAGCTACAATATAACTAATAGTTATATTGTAGCTAGCTTATGTTTTATTTTTACTTCACAGGTAAGTTTGTATTTATTTTAACTAGGTAGACTAGTTAGTAAATAGTTATTAACTATTTACTAACTACCTAGTTAAAATAAATACAAACTTACCTGTGAAATAAAACCTAAGCTACCTTACACTAAAACCTACCATTAAAAAAAAAACCCACTAAAACTACAAAAAATAGAAAAAACTACCATTACAAAAAATAACAAATGAAATTATCCAAAACAACAAAAATTATTCCTATTCTAATACCCTGTTTAAAAAAAAAAAAAAACGCCCCCAAAAAAACAAAAAACCCTAATAGATAATAAACTACCAAGGGCCCCTAAAAGGGCCTTTTGAAGACCTTTTGTAGGGCATTGCCCTAAATAAATCAGGGCATTCAGCTCTTTTGCTGCCCATTAAAATAAAAAATGGCTATTCTAAAAAAACAAGAAAAGAAACACCCCAAAATGAAAAAAAAACATTACACAAAATAACAAACAAATTTTCCAAAATTATAACAATTATTCTTATTCTAATACCCATTAAAAAAACACCCCAAAATAAAAGAAACCTAATCTATAATAAACTACCAATATCCCTTTAAAGGGCCTTTTGTAGGCATTGCCCTAAAGAAATCAGCTCTTTTTCTAAACAAAATACAAAGACCCACTAACATTACAAACCCCCACCCCCCCAAACCCACAAAATAAAAAAACTATATAAAAAAAAATAATCTACCAATTGTCCTGAAAATGGCATTTGTATGGGTATTGCCCTTAAAAGGGCATTCAGCTCTTTTTCTTGCCCTTAAAAGGGCATTTAGCTCTTTTAATAAATGAATAAACCCTAATCTAAAAAAAAAAAAAAAACTAACACTAACGACTCTTTAGGTACTTACAGTTGCTGAAGTCCCGCTTGAACAATCTTCATCCCGGCGGCTCCATCTTCATCCAGACGGCTCCATCTTCATCCATCGTGGGACCGGCATCTTCTTCATCCCTGAGGAGGCGGAGCGGTCGATGCTTGGAGGCGGAGGTCTAGTCGAAGGTCCAAGGCGGAGGTCCAGGCAAAGGTCCAAGGTGGAGGTCCAGGCGGAGATCCAGGTGGAGGTCTATTGATCCGATGTGGAGGTCCTCATCATGTGATTGTCTGCCGCACACTGAAGATTCAACTGCAAGGTATCCCTTTTATACTGGGGGTACCATTGCATTCCTTTTCGCTGAAAATTTTAAATCAGCCAATAAGAATTAGAGCTGCTAAAATTCTATTGGATGTTAAAATCACCCAATAGGATGAGAGCACCTGAAATTCTATTGGCTGATTTGAACAGCCAGTAGGATTTTAGCAGCTCTAATTCCTATTGGCTGATTTAAATTGTTGAGCCTATAGGAATGCAATGGTACCCCCAGTATAAAAGGGGTAACTTGCATTTAAATCCTCAGTGTGCGGCAGACGATCACATGAAGAGGACCTCCACGTCAGATTGATGGACCTCTGCCTTGACCTCCGCCTGGACCTCCACCTTGGACCTATGCCTGGACTTCCGCCTTGGACCTTCGCCTGGACCTCCACCTTGGACCTTCGCCTGGACCTTCACCTCTGCGCATCGACCGCTCCACCTCCACAAGGATAAAGAAGATAACGGTCCATTGATAGATGAAGATGGAGCCACCTGGATGAAGATGGAGCCGTCGGGATGAAGATCGTTCAAGCAGGACTTCAGCAACTGTGAGTACCTAAAGAGGGGTTAGGTTTTTTGGGCTGTTTTTTTTTTTTTTTTTTTTTTTTTAGGGTTTGGGCATTTCTTAAAAGAGCTTAATGCCCTTTTAATGGCAGGAAAAAGAGCTGAATGCCCTTTTAAGGGCAACGCCCATACAAATGCCCTTTTTAGGGCAGAGGGTAGCTTAGGTTTTTTATACGAGTTAAGTTTTTTATTTTGGGGGGTTGGTTGGGTGGTGTGTTTTACTGTTGGGGGGTCTTTGTATTATTTTACAGGTAAAAGATCTGTTAAACTTAGGGCTATGCCCTACAAAAGGACCTTTTAAGGGCTATTGGTAGTTTATTGTAGGCTAGGGGTTTTTTTTTTTTCGGGGGCTTTTTTATTTTTATAGGGTTATTAGGTTAGGTGTAATTGTTTTTATTTTGGATAATTTGGTTGCTATTTTTCGTAATTTAATGTTTTTTAGTTTATTGTAGTTGTAGATTTAATTTTTTTAGTAGGGTTAGGTTTTTTTTAATTTGTAATTTAGTTTATTTAATTTGTAATTTAGTTTATTTAATTTGTAGTTAGTTTAATTTTAGTGTTAGTTTTTTTTAATTTTATTTATAGTTTAAATTTAGTTTTTTTAAATTTTACAGGTAGGTTTTTATTTATTTAAAGATAGGGATCTTGTAATTTAAATATAAAGTTAGGGGGTGTTAGGTTTATGGGTTAATAGTTTAATTTAGTTTTTGGCAATGTGGGGGGCTGGCGGTTTAGGGGTTAATAGGTTTATTTAGTGGCAGTGATTTGGGAGGCCAGAGGTTTAGGGTTTAATAACTTTATTTAGTGGCGGCGATGTCGGGGAGCAGCAGAATAGGGGTTAATATTTTTATTATAGTGCGGGTGATGTTGGGGTGCGGGGTAATAGGGGTTAATAACTTTAGTATAGTGTGGGCGATGTCGGGCAGAGATGGATTAGGAGTTAATAATTTTTATTAGTGGCAGCGATGTCGGGAGCAGCAGAATAGGGGTTAATAAATACACAAATACAAATACTTCAAATGATTTTCCTCAAAAGGGAAACACATCATAGTATAATATTGTGTGACTCTTCAATCCCCAAATGGACGGCAGACCCAGAATACTCACATTAGTTAGTCTGTAACAACTATCACATGCATAGTATATTTGTATGTTTGTACCTTTTTACCCTTAGTGATCTAAAATAACTTTGGCCTAGATTACGAATTTTGCGTTAGAGGCTATGCGGTGCTAACGAGCAGTTTTCCTTAACCGCTCACTTTCCTACAGCGCTGGTATCACGAGTTTTCAGAAACCCATAGTTAAAAGACAATAAGTGAGCGTTGAGCAAAATTTTGCTCATTACCGCACTCCAATACCAGCGCTGCTTAAGTCAGCGGTGAGCTGGTCGTACGTACTTGTGCACGATTTCCCCATAGGAATCAACGGGGAGAGCCGGCTGAAAAAAAGCAGCGTAAAATTCCTTAACGCAGCCCCATTGATTCCTATGGGGAAATAAAAGTTATGTCTACACCTAACACCCTAACATGAACCCCGAGTCTAAACACCCCTAATCTTACACTTATTAACCCCTAATCTTCTGCCCCGACATCGCCGACACCTACATTATAATTATTAACCCCTAATCTGCTGCTCCAGACACCGCCGCCACCTACATTATATGTTTTAACCCCTAATCTGCAGCCCTCAACATCGCCGACACCCACATACTATTTATTAACCCCTAATCTGCCGCCCCCAATGTTGCTGCAACCTACCTACATTTATTAACCTCTAATCTGACGTCCCCAACGTCACGGCCACTATATTAAAGTTATTAACCCCTAAACCTAAGTCTAACCCTAACCATAACACCCCCTAACTTAAATATAATTAAAATAAATCTAAATAAAATTACTATCATTTACTAAATTATTCCTATTTAAAACTAAATACTTACCTATAAAATAAACCCTAAGCTAGATACAATATAACTAATAGTTACATTGTAGCTAGCTTAGGGTTTATTTTTATTTTACAGGCAAGTTTGTATTTATTTTAACTAGGCAGACTAGTTATTAAACTATTAACTATTTAATAACTACCTAGCTAAAATAAATACAAAAGTACCTGTAAAATAAAACCTAACCTAAGTTACAATAACACCTAACACTACACTATAATTAAATAAATTAACTAAATTTAATACAATTACCTAAATTAAATCAAATTAGCTAAAGTACAAAGAAAACAACACTAAATTACAGAAAATAATAAACAAATTACAGATATTTAAACTAATTACACCTTATCTAATAGCCCTATTAAAATAAAAAAGCCCCCCCCAAAATAAAAAAAAAAACCCTACCTTAAACTAAACTACCAATTACCCTTAAAAGGGCCTTTTGCGGGGCATTGCCCCAAAGTAATCAGCTCTTTTACCTGTAAAAAAAAATAATACAAACAACCCCCCCAACAGTAAAACCCACCACCCACACAACCAGCGCCCCAAATAAAATACTATATAAAAAAAACTTAAGCTCCCCATTGCCCTGAAAAGGGCATTTGGATGGGCATTGCCCTTAAAAGGGCAGTTAGCTGTATTGCAGCCCAAAGTCCCTAACCTAAAAATAAAACCCACCCAATACACCCTTAAAAAACCTAACACTGAGGGGGCGGAGCTAACTGCTGTGAGAGAGAGACGTGTTTAGTCTGAGCTCCATGAATATTAAATTTTAAAACCACTATAGGTGTCCGAATAAGGCAGTTTAAGTCTCAATAACTCCTATCCTAAGACCGCTAATACCCTTGATGATTGATTATTTAGAGGCTGAGGACATTTATAAAACTTGCGAGCCTCACTTAACCCTAAGCGCTTGCCACGCAACAGAGGCCTGAACAACGGAACTCTGCAACCGGAGGGTCGGGGCCCCGCTCCGGCAACTATGAGGGGAATCAGCAGAGACCACCAAGCCCAAGAAGCACCGAGATCACTGACCGGTAAGACCTAAGGGGGAACTCAATAGCGGAGTAACCGGACACACATTGAGACTTACAACAGACACCATTAGAGCTGCGCACCCCTATGCCAAGCAGCAGGGAAGATCAACGGGGCCATAAAGGGATTAGATCACCAAGTCTAAGCAGTCAAGCGATCGCTGATCAATCAGTCCCACAGGGATACAATAGAGGTGAGACCAGGTGCATACGGAGGCCTACTACAGGCGTGATTAAAGTCAGGCACTTCATCACTGAACACCACTGAACTGCAACTACAATAGCAGTGGTAACACACTCTGATAACACCTATGCCCTACACCTAAAGCACCTCAAAATATATATATATACCGTAACCGCAATAAATAAAGAAGCTAGCAGGGGCTGAAATTCAGTTGGCGGGAAAAGACGCCATTTAAAAGACACTGCAACAGGGATACATAAGACCTCTATTAACACCCCCCTCTTTGCTCTAATGTGAGCACCAGTTTGTCCATCTATGAACAGTCTCCTTACAAAACTTCATTATACCAAATTCTCGGCCTGGGCTGTGGAGCTTTACAGCAACAACCTGGGAATACCAGTTGAGAATTAGCAGGAGCCTGCAAGTCACCAGACAAGAGAGACTTCTCAAATATACCATTTCACTACCCTAAACACATAATTTGAAATTGATAAGAGCTCCAATAATCACATTTCCTGATAAATAATCCACATGCACTGAACAAGTGTTGAACTATCACAAGCATGAACAAACATCTCTAAATAATACCCAAAGATCCTGTGAATAACTAAGCACAGGGAAAAACGCAAGCCAGGGCCTATCACAATATAAGATCTCATATAGGGCTGTCTATCTATCATCATTTTCAACATGAAGAATAAGTCACAAACAGTGAAAGAATGTCTATCAAGGTCTCAATCAAAACAAAAAGGACCGGATAAAAGTAACTCTCCTGTGGCAGCTAACTTAATGACACAGAACCCCGAGACACCTGGAGGTTCCAGAACAGAGGAGACCAACAAAGAGCTCCTAGCCCAAATTAAATCACTGTTCCAGGAAGAATTCAAAATGGCCCTATCTGAGATAAGGCAAGATCTTAGAGAGATAGGAGGGAGAACAGTGGAACTAGAAGAAAAACTGGACAATGTAACAGAGGAAATCCCTATACTCAGAAACTCCATACAAGACAACTCTACATACATCTGCAGACTCGAAGAACAGATTGAAGATCTGGAAAACAGATCTCGCAGATCTAACTTGAGAATTCGAAATCTTCCAGAGACTTTTAAAAATCTAGAAGAAACCGTTACTGATCTATTTACACAACTAATCCCAGACATTGAACCAAATATGTTATTGATGGATAGGGTCCATAGGGCTCTCACAAGACCGCAACCAAATTCTGCTAGAGACATTATTCTAAAACTACACTACTACCATGTTAAAGAAAGAATACTGAAAGCAGCCAGAGACAAAAAATGCATAGAATATGAAGGACATAATCTGCAAATCTACTCAGATCTCGCTCCAATAACACTCCGGAAAAGGAGGGATATGAAACCCATTACCACAGCTCTTACAAAAGAGCATATAAAATATAGATGGAACTTCCCCTTCAAACTGGCCTTTACATATCAGAATGGGAATTACACCTGTGCTACTCTGGAAGAAGGAAAGGCCATACTAGATCGTCTACAAATTCAAATGGATGCTCCTGTTACACCTGCAAGCTCATCGTCTACTAGGAAAACTTTTCAGAAAGAATGGATCCCGATCGGGAGAAGTGGAAAAGCAAAGAAACAGAGGACCAACCCCAGCAAGGATACTGATGGAGAAGATACTAATGACACAGTAGATCCCCCACCTTGAGAACAAGGCTAATCTGGAATCTTCAACTACTCCAGGACTAATTCAAAAGTTGGGAGGATTGACCCAACTTGATGGGACAAGGCCTGTATAGTGACACTCTTTTGTTTGAGGTTCAATTTTAATGTGTTCTTGTTTTATGGTTATTCTTAGGTTGCAATGTTTACAAGTTAAAGCCCTTAGGCATTGCTCACTTTGGAGAGGTATAGCTCCCGCTTAGATAACATGTCACCTTCAGCTGGGTATTAGCCTATGCTGGCTCTCCAACTAACAGATAGCATAAGAGATATTGTTAGCCCCTACCGCCTCTATGTACTTAACCACCCTATTTAAGTCTTTGGGAACACATTGCCTGCAACTCTCAGTTAAAATTATACTCAAAATGTTTGCTAGTAGATTATAAAAGAGTAATAAATATTCCCAGGATCTCTCCCACCCCCTCCCCTCCCCACCCTCCCATTTTCTCCTCCCCTCACCCCCTACCTCTAACCCGTGTTCATGCTAAATTTTTGATCAGGTAAATGTGATGTAAACACTATGTTCCACATTACACATTTATTATCATTTCTAGAATTTATTTGTATTTAGTTTTTACTTCACTTTTGGTCACTAATTTTTAGGTCATTCCACACATTCACTGCAACAGTTCATTTGGTTATCATTCTTCATGTACTGCCTATTACAATATTACAGGGAGTGCAGAATTATTAGGCAAGTTGTATTTTTGAGGATTAATTTTATTATTGAACAACAACCATGTTCTCAATGAACCCAAAAATCTCATTAATATCAAAGCTGAATAGTTTTGGATGTAGTTTTTAGTTTGTTTTTAGTTATAGCTATTTTATGGGGATATCTGTGTGTGCAGGTGACTATTACTGTGCATAATTATTAGGCAACTTAACAAAAAACAAATATATACCCATTTCAATTATTTATTTTTACCAGTGAAACCAATATAACATCTCAACATTCACAAATATACATTTCTGACATTCAAAAACAAAACAAAAACAAATCAGTGACCAATATAGCCACCTTTCTTTGCAAGGACACTCAAAAGCCTGCCATCCATGGATTCTGTCAGTGTTTTGATCTGTTCACCATCAACATTGCGTGCAGCAGCAACCACATCCTCCCAGACACTGTTCAGAGAGGTGTACTGTTTTCCCTCCTTGTAAATCTCACATTTGATGATGGACCACAGGTTCTCAATGGGGTTCAGATCAGGTGAACAAGGAGGCCATGTCATTAGATTTTCTTCTTTTATACCCTTTCTTGCCAGCCACGCTGTGGAGTACTTGGACGCGTGTGATGGAGCATTGTCCTGCATGAAAATCATGTTTTTCTTGAAGGATGCAGACTTCTTCCTGTACCACTGCTTGAAGAAGGTGTCTTCCAGAAACTGGCAGTAGGACTGGGAGTTGAGCTTGACTCCATCCTCAACCCGAAAAGGCCCCACAAGCTCATCTTTGATGATACCAGCCCAAACCAGTACTCCACCTCCACCTTGCTGGCGTCTGAGTCGGACTGGAGCTCTCTGCCCTTTACCAATCCAGCCACGGGCCCATCCATCTAGCCCATCAAGACTCACTCTCATTTCATCAGTCCATAAAACCTTAGAAAAATCAGTCTTGAGATATTTCTTGGCCCAGTCTTGACGTTTCAGCTTGTGTGTCTTGTTCAGTGGTGGTCGTCTTTCAGCCTTTCTTACCTTGGCCATGTCTCTGAGTATTGCACACCTTGTGCTTTTGGGCACTCCAGTGATGTTGCAGCTCTGAAATATGGCCAAACTGGTGGCAAGTGGCATCTTGGCAGCTGCACGCTTGACTTTTCTCTGTTCATGGGCAGTTATTTTGCGCCTTGGTTTTTCCACACGCTTCTTGCGACCCTGTTGACTATATTGAATGAAACGCTTGATTGTTCGATGATCACGCTTCAGAAGCTTTGCAATTTTAAGAGTGCTGCATCCCTCTGCAAGATATCTCACTATTTTTTACTTTTCTGAGCCTGTCAAGTCCTTCTTTTGACCCATTTTGCCAAAGGAAAGGAAGTTGCCTAATAATTATGCACACCTGATATAGGGTGTTGATGTCATTAGACCAAACCCCTTCTTATTACAGAGATGCACATCACCTAATATGCTTAATTGGTAGTAGGCTTTCGAGCCTATACAGCTTGGAGTAAGACAACATGCATAAAGAGGATGATGTGGTCAAAATACTCATTTGCCTAATAATTCTGCACTCCCTGTATGTGTTTTGCTAACTCTTTCCTCCATTCATTATGAAGGCTTGATCATAACTTTCCTGCAGAAGCCAAGCTTGGCCTGCTCCATGAAGCCCCCCCTCCAGAACAGAGAGACCGTGATCCATTCATCAGAGGCTCTAAGGTACCTTACTATAGTCGTTCTTTCTAAAGACATATCATGTCAATAAAGATAATATCACACAATGTTAGGGGTTTAAACTCTGATATCAAGCGGAAAAAAGGCAATATCAGAATACAAGGCGCTAAAGGCCAAGATAGTAATGTTACAAAAAACACATTTCACATCAGCATACACACCCACATACTGGGATAAGGCGTTCCCCACACAATATCATGCTATAGGCCCGAAAAAGAAATGCGGGGTCTCAGTGCTAATCCATTCATCCTTAAATTTCCATGAGGAATCTGTTACAAGAGACAGAGAGGGTAGATATTTAATAATACAAGGTTCAATACAAAACACCCCAATCCTATTAGTCAACGTGTATGCTCCTAATGAGCTACAAGCCAATTTTATTTCTAAACTTAGTAAGGACCTAACGATGTGGAAAAGATATAAAACTATAGTGGGTGGGGACTTCAATCTTGCTATGAATGACAGAATTGATAGATCCTCACAAGCGAAGCCACTTGTTAACACTCTCACCAAACCAAGCAGGAGCCTGCTTGACTTCTCACTAGATCATAACCTGATAGACGGATGGCGAGCTCTAAACCACGGTACTAGAGATTACACATATTATTCCCCTATGCATTCATCTCAATCTAGAATAGATTATATTTTTGTGAGTCAAATTCTAGTACCCTTACTTTCCAAAGCATCAATCACAAATTGCTCCTGGTCAGATCACTCCATAGTGGAGATTACTCTGACAGGACTGATTAACCCAAACAGGACTAAATCCTGGACTCTAAATGCATCACTGCTTAGAGAAGGCCCAGAACTAATGCAACTTAAGCAGCAAATTACTGAATTCATTAACATCAACAATAACTCCACACAGAACCCTATTCTAGAATGGGGAGCACTAAAGGCTTATACGCGAGGTTTACTTATGGCTGAATCCGGTAGACAAAATAAACTCAGGGAAACTAAATTAATAAACCTAAAAGCAGAGACAAACAGGCTTCGATCACAAATAGGGCTTAACCCTTCACATAATTTAACTAACCAACTCAAGGCCAAAAATGCAGAATTAGACTTGCTCCTAAATAAGGAAGCAGCAAGATCAATAAAAATAGTGGACACTCAGTACTATATCTACGGCAATAAGCCGGACCGAATGCTAGCTAATAAACTGAAAGAAATAGTGAAAACCACAACAGTCCCTCAGGTACAATCCCCAAATAACAAGATGACCAATGACCCCCAGGACATTGCCAACCTATTTGCAGACTTCTATGATAAACTGTACAACATATCATTACCAAATAAAGGTAGAGACAAAGCCCCAGATCTATCCTCCTTTCTTGGAGAGAGTACAATGCCAACTATAACAGAAGAGGAGCTAGAATCCCTAAATAGTCCCATAACCCAAGAGGAAATAAAATTGAATATTAAAAATCTTAAACGATCTAAAGCCCCAGGACCTGATGGCTACTCTGCCATCTTTTATAAAATACTACATCCTATTCTGATACCTCAACTAGTCAAAGTATTTAACGCCATGATGCAGGGTAAAGACGTACCTAGAGAAATGCTGACAGCCAGAATTACAGTGATCCCAAAACCAGGGAAAAATAAACAACATTGCCACAACTATCGACCGATATCCTTAATCAATCAGGACATTAAATTATTTACTAAAATTTTAGCGAACCGCCTAAACCCACTCCTTATTAAACTAATTCACCCAGACCAAGTAGGATTTATATCACAAAGAGAGGCCCCAGACAACACTAGGAAAATTATTGATCTGATTAATATAGCCACGGTGGGAAGAATGCCTTCTCTGTTCCTCTCTTTGGACGCAGAGAAGGCATTCGATAGAATTAACTGGGACTTTATGTTTGCGGTTCTGGAGAGGGTGGGTATTTCAGGGTCATTTTATGACGCCATCAAATCACTATATTCATTCCCAACAGCTTTTGTTAAATTGGCAGGATACCAGTCTAAAACCATACATATCAACAATGGAACTAGACAGGGATGCCCACTATCCCCGCTGCTATTTGCTTTGAGCATAGAACCATTGGCTATTAAAATTAGAGAAAATCGAGACATCTCTGGAATTCAGGTAGGCCAAACAGAACATAAAATATCCCTGTTCGCCGACGATGTGATCCTGACATTAACTAAACCCTTATTATCCCTCCCCCGGTATACAAGCTAATACAACACTTTGGGTTCCTATCGGGTTATAAAATAAATGAGGAGAAATGTGAAGCCCTGGGAATCGGGTTACCAATTCATACTAAAAAACTTATGGAACTTAATTTTGTATTTAAATGGCCAAAGAAGTCCATTAAATATCTAGGAATTAATCTATCTAATAATATACACTCCCTATATCAATTAAACTACCTTCCCATGTTTAAAAATATTAGAGCCTTAATAACAAAATGGACGAAACTCAAAATCTCTCTATATGGACGAATTATCTCTACCAAGATGTCCCTGTTACCCAAGTTGCTATATTTATTCCGCTCCCTGCCTATATCTCTTCCCCTATCAGACCTGCATAAACTCCAAAAGGAGATCTCAAAGTTTGTATGGCAGGGAAAAAGAGCAAGAATCAATAAAACTCTCATGTGTACTTCAAAAAGAGAGGGGGGTGGGTCTTCCAAACCTTATCCCATATTATTACTCAGCCCGTATGGCCCAGACCTTACATTGGTTCAAACCTCATGATAACTCGCAATGGGTAAAAATTGAATCTAACATTATGAACACCTCACCATTATCTAATTTCTTATGGACCCCTAACACCAGTATCACTCATAAAAAATGTGAATTTATTGCAATTCAGCACACCCTACACATTTGGAAAGCTGTGAACTCCAAATTCCCCCTCCTCAATAGGAGGTCGATGATCACACCCTTGACACCCAATAACACCCCACTTGATAAAATCACACAACAGAAATGGCACAATAAAGGGCTTTATAGAATAGCAGACATATACAAAGAAGGCAAGTTGATTTCATACGAACAGTATGGGACTGTAGTTTCGTTAAGGAAATTTGGAATCATGCCTCCTCCCTCGTGAGTGAGATTTTCCAAAAAACAATAACGTTGACAATGGAACAGGCTCTTCCCGATCCCAGGAATCTCTAAACATAATAATAAGTTAGCAAGATGGATTTGCACTATTGTCAGACTGTGAATAGCCCAATTTTGGAAGGGAACCCCCCTAGTTTTGATATGATAAAACAAAAGATGATATATCACTTTGATATGGCAAGCGCCACAGCAGAATATCTAGATGATAAAAAAACATTTCTTCAGCAGTGGGAACCCTTCATACATTACTATGAAGCCTCGAGGAGGAGTGGGTGGGCAGGAATTTACTAGGCCAAGCAAAACTTATATAGAATAGCATCACGAAACATCTTAGGAAAGTGGAGACACATATGAATACGTATGTTAAAATGTATTTCTTTGTAGTGAATGTGATTTGTATTGAGTGACCTGCAAATGCTGGAACTTATGACCATTGTTAATTGTATTTGTAAAAACTTATGAATAAAATATTTTCACCATAAAAAACCTAACACTAACTCCCTGAAGATCGACTTACTGGGAGAAGTCTTCATCCAAGCCGGGCCGAAGTCCTCAACAAAGCCGGAAGAAGTCTTCATCCAAGCCGGGCGAAGTGGTCCTTTAGACGGTCAGAAGTCTTCATCCAGACGGCATCTTCTATCTTCATCCATCCGACGCGGAGCGGGTCCATCTTCAAGACATCCGACGCGGAGCATCCACTTCATCCGGAGTCTTCCTACTGAATGAAGGTACCTTTAAGTGACGTCATCCAAGATGGCGTCCCTTAGATTCTAATTGGCTAATAGAATTCTATCAGCCAATCAGAATTAAGGTAAAAAAATCAGCCAATAGGATTAAAGTTCAATCCTATTGGCTGATCCAATAAGCCAATAGGATTGAGCTTGCATTCTATTGGCTGTTCCAATCAGCCAATAGAATGCAAGCTCAATCCTATTGGCTGATTGGATAAGCCAATAGGATTGAACTTCAATCCTATTGGCTGATTGCATCAGCCAATATGATTTTTTCTACCTTAATTCTGATTAGCTGATAGAATTCTATCAGCCAATCGGAATCTAAGGGATGCCATCTTGGATGACGTCACATAAAGGTACCTTCATTCAGCTTTAGTCGTCGGATGAAGAGGATGCTCCACGTCGGATGTCTTGAAGATGGAGCCACTTCGCGCCGGATGGATGAAGATAAAAGATTCCGTCTGGATGAAGACTTCTGCCCGTCTGGAGGACCACTTCGCCCGGCTTGGATGAAGATGTCTCCCGGATTCGTTGAGGACTTCGGCCCAGCTTGGTTGAAGACTTCTCCCGGTAAGTCGATCTTCAGGGGGTTAGTGTTAGTTTTTTTTAAGGGTGTATTGGGTGGGTTTTAAAGCTATAAAGCTAACTGTCCTTTTAAGGGCAATGCCCATCCAAATGCCCTTTTCAGGGCAATGGGGAGCTTAGGTTTTTTAGATAGTATTTTATTGGGGGGGTTGGTTGTGTGGGTGGTGGGTTTTATTGTTTGGGGGGTTGTTTGTATTTTTTTTTGACAGGTAAAAGAGCTGATTACTTTGGGGCAATGACTCGCAAAAGGCCCTTTTGAGGGCTATTGGTAGTTTAGTTTAGGCTAGGGTTTTTTTTTTTTTTTTTTTTTTTATTATTTTAATAGGGCTATTAGATTAGGTGTAATTAGTTTAAATATCTGTAATTTGTTTATTATTTTCTGTAATTTAGTGTTGTTTTTTGTACTTTAGCTAATTTAATTTAGGTAATTGTATTTAATTTAGTTCATTTATTTAATTAAGGTAATTGTATTTAATTTAGTTAATTTATTTAATTATAGTGTAGTGTTAGATGTTATTGTTATTGTTATTGTTTTATTTTACAGGTACTTTTGTATTTATTTTAGCTAGGTAGTTATTAAATAGTTAATAACTATTTAATAACTATTCTACCTAGTTAAAATATATACAAACCTGCCTGTAAAATAAAAATAAACCCTAAGCTAGCTACAATGTAACTATTAGTTATATTGTATCTAGCTTAGGGTTTATTTTATAGGTAAGTATTTAGTTTTATATAGGAATAATTTAGTTAATGATAGTAATATTTATTTAGATTTATTGTAATTATATTTAAGTTAGGGGGTGTTAGGGTTAGGGCTAGACTTAGGTTTAGGGGTTAATAACTTTAATATAGTGGCTGCGACGTTGGGGGTGGCAGATTAGGGGTTAATAAATGTAGGTAGGTTGCAGCGACATTGGGGGCGGCAGATTAGGGGTTAATAAATAGTATGTAGGTGCCGGCGATGTTGGGGGCAGCAGATTAGGGGTTAATACATATAATGTAGGTGGCGGCGGTGGTGTCCGGAGCGGCAGATTAGGGGTTAAAAATTTTATTATAGTGTTTGCGAATTGCGATGCGGGAGGGCCTGGGTTTAGGGGTTAATAGGTAGTTTATGGGTGTTAGTGTACTTTTTAGCACTTTAGTTATGAGTTTTATGTTACAGCGTTGTACCATAAAACTATTAACTACTGACTTTTAAATGCGTTAGGGATCTTGACAGGGTAGGGTGTACCGCTCACTTTTTGGCCTCCCAGGACAGACTCGTAAAATCAGCGCTATGGAAGTCCCATCGAAAAAAGACTTTACGAAGTTTACGTTAGTCGTTTTGCGGTAAAGCCAACAAAGTGTGCGGTGACCCTAAACCTTCAAAACTCATAATAGCAGTGGTAGTAAAAAAGCAGCGTTAGGACCTCTTAACGCTGCTTTTTTACCCTAACGCACAACTTTTGTTTTTAATAAATTGTACATTTGCTTTAAAGGGACACTGAAACCAATTTTTTTCTTTCGTGATTCAGATAGAGCATGCAATTTTAAGCAACATTCTAATTTACTCCTATTATCACATTTTCTTTGTTCTCTTGCTATCTTTATTTGAAAAAGAAGGCATCTAAGCTAAGGAGCCAGAAAATTTTTGGTTAAGAACCCTGGACAGCGCTTGTGTATTGGTGGGTGAATTTATCCACCAATCAGCAAGAACAACCCAGGTTGTTCACCAAAAATAGGCCGGCATCTAAACGTACATTCTTGCTTTTCAATTAAAGATACCAAGAGAATGAAGAAATGTTGATAATAGGAGTAAATTTTTGAATCACAAAATAATAAAATTGGGTTCAGTATCCCTTTAAGCATCTCATTGTCTGTATCCAGTCTGCCTGGGGTCTGCACTATACAGCTTATTATCTTGAGCTGTTGAATCTCTAACTAATGTGAGTATTCTGGATCTGCCTTCCATCTGGGGAGTGAAGAGTTACACAGTATTATGCTGTGATGTGTTTCTTTCTCCTTATTTTGAGGAACATTGTTTGAACTATTTGTATTTGTGTGACTGTTTCCATTAAACACTCTTTTTCTCTGGATATATTCCTGCATATTGGTCTGTATTATTATCACTATTTGTGTGTGGTTTTTGCAAATTTTATTTTAAGTTTATATTATTTTCTTTGTTATCCACATTATTGTGATTTTTGTATTTATTACAGATAACATTGTTCTCACTCCCCTAGAGTTATTTTTGAGTCAGCACTGCTAAAAGGCAAGTCTGTCAAAAGAACTGAGATAAGGGGCAGTCTGCAGAAGTTTAGATACAAGGTAATCACAAAGATAAAAAGTATATTAATATAACTGTGTTGGTTATGCAAAACTGGGGAGTGGGTAATAAAGGGATTATTTATCTTTTTAAACAATAAAAAATCTGGAGTAGACTGTCCCTTTAGTTATATTCCATGCCCTGGGAACAGCCTCCTACTAAAAGGTTGATAGTTGCTTTTGCCGCTTGTTTTTTTATAGAAAATACTGCAATATTACTATTTCCAGTATAGGTGGAAGTTTGAACAGGCAAAATAAGCTATTTTTAAATAAAAAAAATCAATGTAAATGAGCTGTTTATAAACAATTTAATAAACTCAAGCAGGTAAAATGGATCTTTAGGTACACATTAAATTGACCAAAAAAAATGACAGTACAATACCCCTTTAAAGCGACAGTAAACCTCAAAAATAATGTTATATAATTCTGCACATAGTGCAGAATTATATAACATTATATTAGCCAAACTTTATAAAACCTAATATTCCCTTTTCATTTTTTAAAATAACGGCTGTTTTACAGACCCGCTCTCTGTGCTCTTCTGAGTGGGTCTGTTTGTTTCACACAGCGCATCGGGCCAGCTGTATAGTCACAGCCCGGCCCGACCTCTCCATAACACTATGTGCAGAATTATATAACATTATTTTTAAGGTTTACTGACACTTTAATTGCTAACTTGTTGATAAAAACAAAGTCCACAACTCTATTTGTTGTTTCATTCAGAAAAGGAATATCTACTAAAAATTATAATACATTTGATAATGTACTACAGAGAATGACATTAATACCTCTTAAAGTTTATTTATGTCATGAAATGTGTATATTTATACTTTTATTCTTTCTAAATAGGAATTTTATCTATGGGGAAAAAAAACAAATGCCTCACTTCATTTCTTTAGGATGCTGCTCGTTGATTTATTATTGGTGATCCAGAGTATAAAGAAACTTGTTTTCTTGGTTAAAGTACGGATGTGCTGATAGAAGTACTCAGCATTGAAGTAAATCACACACTGCTTACTAGCAGTGAGAGGAGAGCAAGCTAAACATGTCATGCTTAAAGGGACACTCAAGTCAAAATTAAACTTTAATGATTCAGATAGAACATACAATTTTAAACAACTTTCTAATTTACTTCCATTAACAAAACATGTACAGACTTTTTATATTTACACTTTTTGAGTTACCAGCTGCTAATGAGCATGTGCAAGAATTCACAGTTTATATATATATGCATTTGTGATTGGCTGATGGCTATCAAATGACACAGGACCAGTGGAAATAGACATAACTTTGAAATTTGTTAGAAAAAAATCTACTACTCATTTGAAGTTCAGATCAACTGCTATTGCATTGACTTTTAATCATGCATTTGCTGATTATTCAAATCTACTGTATTTATTAGTACTTTAAGAAAATATCTCACTGATATATTAAAAAGTATTAGTTACCTTTTGTTGTGCTATAATGTATCCTAATCATTGCCCAATCACATTTTATATTACTAGGCTACAAACTGGGTACCGTGGTTTCCATGGTTTCATGAGATGGACTGTTAAGGTGATGTGTCAATATTTAAAGAGACAGGGAAGTTAAATTAAAGTTTCATGATTCAGAATATACAATTAAAAAGAAAACATACTTTCTAATGTACGTCTTTGGTCACATTTACCTCTTTCTCTGGTTTGTTGAAACTTAGCTTCTTTCCATAAGCGCATAAGGCTAAGGAGCCTGCATATAATGGCATTGAGCAATGGTTGCACTGCAGAAAGAAGTGATAACTGAGTGCTTATATCAGCAGAGTTTAAGCCATGAAAAGCTGTGGATCACATACTAAATGAATAAAAAGACTACAAGAGGAGGACCACTGTGGAAAAAAAAAGAAGCTTTGAAATGATGTAAAAGATTACAAAAAAGTTGCCCATAGTTTTAGCAATTTTTAAGGGATTATTAGAAGACAAGGTCGGCTTACAGAGGATGGGTGTTATTTGAACGTATTTGAAAGGATCAGGAAATACAAAGAAAAGATATTGAAAAAACAGGTTAGGGAGTGGTGGAGTGCCTCAAATTGTAAATGGACCCATGGAGGCAGGTAAGTTAAGGGTAATATATGAGTGTTGATACTTCATACTCTTTTACAGTGGATATGAAGTTGACTGTTTCATTTCTAGTGATGTGATGAAGGCTACACAATATGGATGTGACATGGGAAAATGCTTCTTCTAAAGGTTCCAACACAACCAATTTCAAAGCTGCGCAAAGGCAATAATAGACAAAAAATAATTATAATCAGTTAGTTAGGGTAGACTTGTGCTACCTCAATAATAGTATGTATACGTAAAAGTCTTGAGTATATTAAAATACAGACCAGAGAGGTAGTCCTACTCTAATGAAGGTCTTATATTGAAGACCCACTTCCAATGAACCACAAACGTGCCTCAGAGAGTATGGATAATTTACATACATGTGAAGTCTTGGCTTCCTGGAACTGGATAGTTCTCCCTTTAATGAATCACCAGTGCAGCTTCCACACTCTACGAGCACTAAGGAGTACTCAGGCAAAGTAACACTGTAATACAAGAACAAAGAAGTGCATCCTCGATTCAAGGTAAAAACATTAACCATTTATTAGAGCACATAATCATATGCACTTACTAGAATTAAAAGATAAAATCGCCTTAAAACAACGTTTAGATTAATTTTGGCACCAGGCAGCTCTCTAGGCACTCAGCACTGCTTTCGCCCAATCTAAGTTTGTCCACTGAAGGCAAATAGTATATTCCTGGTAAACACCTGTTAGTAAGTGACAAGGCAGCTGTAAACCGATCTCGTCTACGCGTTTCGTCTGGCCTCTGCAGACTTTATCAAGACACTTTGATCAGCTGTATTTCCTGGTGAGGATCCCCTTCCTTTTATACCTCTTAAGACTCTTACGACTCCACCCCTTCCGATTACGTGTAGCGTTACGTCTGTAAACAAAAAACACGCCCACTAGTCATGTGCTTTTGGTGCATGTCCCTGCATCTTATTGTAATTACATGAGCCGGTAAGTCCGCTTCGTATTCAAAGAGTCTTTCTTTACACGTTATGACATGCTGACTGCACCTTGTGTTACAATACTCAAACAATAACAATAATGAAGATACTATGTTACTATCAAAGTACCGAATGATAAGGGTTCAATAAATAACATATTCTGAAATCCATACAAATGCGTATATTGCATCTGTTTACACAGATATAAATATAAAAATAAACACTCTTATATTTAATTATCCAAAAAAATCATATTCACATATTAACATTAAAAACATATTAACATAAAAAAGCAATCTTTTATTCATATACATACTTTCAAAGCTATAATGGCGATAATAATGTCAAATATAATAGCTGCACAATTTCCAAACCATCGCAATAATAACGGTACTATCAAAGTACCAAATAATAGATGAATAAATGATATCCTGTATAAAATCCATAAAGATACATATATCGTACAGATATATAAAAAAAAAGATTTGAAAGCTCTAATATTTCATGTTCCCAAAACTTCATAATAACATAGTGACATGACATACAAATAAAACAATCTCCTGTTCAGGAACACTCATTTTGAAGCTTTAATAACAATAATAATAAATCATATCCTTTATGCATCTATGTTTAGCCTTCCCTTAATAGAAATATGACCAAGTTGCAATATGAGTCAATATGGCCATTACAACTTGGTCATATTTCTATTAAGGGAAGGTTAAACATAGATGCATAAAGGATATGATTTATTATTATTGTTATTAAAGCTTCAAAATGAGTGTTCCTGAACAGGAGATTGTTTTATTTGTATACCATGTCACTATGTTATTATCAAGTTTTGGGAACATGAAATATTAGAGCTTTTAAATCTATATTTATATATATATATATATATATATATATATATATATATATATCTGTACATAAATGTATCTTTATGGATTTTATACAGGATATCATTTATTCATCTATTATTTGGTACTTTGATAGTACCGTTATCATTGCGATGGTTTGGAAATTGTATTAGGGGCATCTATTATATTTGACATTATTATCACCATTATAGCTTTGAAAAGTATGTATATGAATAAGAGATCGCTTTTTTATGTTAATATATTTTTAATGTTAATATGTGAATATGAATTTTTTGGATAATGAAATATGAGAGAGTTTATTTTATATTTATATCTAAACAGGTGCAATATACACATTTGTATGGATTTCAGAATATGTTATTTATTGAACCATGTTATCATTCGGTACTTTGATAGTAACATAGTATCGTCATTATTGTTATCGTTTGGGTATTGTAACACGATGTGTCACCATGACATAACGTGTAAAGAAAGACTCTTTAAACAGAAAGCGGACTTACTGGCTCATGTGATTACAATAAGATGCAGGGACACGCACCAGAAGCACATGGCTAGTGGGCATGTTTTTTGTTTACAGATGTAACGCTACACGTAATAGGAAGGGGTGGAGTCGTAAGAGTCTTAAGAGGTATAAAAGGAAGGGGATCCTCACCACGAAATACAGCTGGTCCGAGTGCCTTGATAAATTCTGCAGAGGCCAGACGAAACGCGTAGACGGGATTGGTCTACAGCTGCCTTGTCACTTACTAACAGGTGTTTACAGGGAATATACTATTTGCTTTCAGCGCACAGATTGGGTGAAAGCAGTGCTGAGTGCCTGGAGAGCTACCTGGAGCCGCAATTGATCTGAACTTTGTTTTAAGGTGATTTTATCTTTTAATTCTAGTAAGTGCATATGATTATGGGCTCTAATAAGTGGTTAATGTTTTTACCTTGAATCGAGGATGTGCTTCTTTGTTCTTGTATTCCAGTTCTAAAGGTTCCAGTTTTATTCTTAAATTGTTCTACAACATGAAAAATTTGAAAAAAGTCTTAGGGGTGCTAGACAGCCAAAATAGCGCCAGGTGGATACCATAAGGAGTAATGCTAAATATGCCGGGTGAGACTTCAAGAGGTACACTATAAAACTGGTAGTATGCACGTACAAATCTTCACTTAAGTACCAGAAGTCTGACATGCAGACTCAAAGAATTAGCCCATCGCTAGCCACCACAACTCGCTCTGCTACTAGCAATGCTGTAAGGCAAATCAACCAATTACCCAGCCCGGTGCACTTAAAAGCATGGATCAGCGTGTGGTGTAAGCTAGGCAAAGTCCAAAATGAAACAAGTATCAGCGTAGACTAGGTGCATCTAATCTTTACTCACCCTGCTTCAGGCAATTCACGGATTCCTTGATGCTTTACGGTAGCGTAGACGTGCAGAAGGAACTCCGATCTTACTGCTTCAAAACGCTTTCACTGAACTTGCTGCCACATGACCTCCAATCGACCAATAGGAAACAGCTCCCGTCCAATACCTGACGTCATCAGCTCATCATATTCGAAAGTGAAAAAATATCCAAAGGCAATAAGAGGGATTCAATAATGGAGTGGATACCCCACTATCCACAATGTGTAAGCAAAACAAAAGTTCCAGCAGAATCCTCAGAATAAAAGTAGCAACATTTCTTTATTGAATCAACATAGTTAAAGAATCACAGGAAACATGTGAGTAACCCCATGGCCACTAAAAGTCTGACCGGTTTTCGATTTTACAGACTGTAATCATAGACTGATAGTTGTCACCTGCGACAGGTATTTAAACAAATACAGACAGTTCCTGATAGGATTAAAAAAAAATTAGCTCAGGATTAACCCTATATTACCTCTTAAAAATTTAAAGGGACAGTTTACTCAAAACAAATTCTCACCTTTAATGAATTCCCAATGATCCACTTTACCTGTTGGATTGTATTAAATTGTTTACAAGTATTTCCTTTACCCTTATATTGGCATTTGAAATAGTTAATTTAACCTGTGGTATCCCCACCTATTCTGAAAGTTTTTGCCCTTAGGGCCAAGCTATAGATAAGCTGTGTAAACACAGTCAACAGAAGAAACTACACTCACAGTGGGGTATAGAAGAGATAAGGTAATAAAATGATAATTTTCCATTGTTCTCGCCAAGTATTGGTCATTGTTTTACAGACAGATATAAGATTAGGAAGCAGGTATATGTACACAGTTTGATAAAGTAATGAGATCTGATTATACCTACATGCTCAACCCATTTTATTAGGTTGTGGCTTTAAAACACAAAACCAGCTAATTCATATACACAAATAAATCTTAAAAAGCTAATTCTCATACATTTTATACTCTGCAACTGGTAAAAAAAAAAAGTGATTAGAAACACATTAAGGGAAAAACATTTTACAGTATACTTTCCCTTTAAGTAAAATAGATTGACATACACTTATTCAAAGCAGTACAATGGTTTGAAATAAGTATCTAGGTACTAGAATGGATCAGAATTGTATTCATCAGTACCTACAGAGGTTACTACAAATCCATAGGTAGTGCAGTATTAACATCTAATAAACTACAACTTATACGCAGGGATGAATAAAGTTATGGACTCTGATAAATATATGAATATAGTAGGATTTAAATGACATATATAGGAATAAACCAATGTGATTAAGTAAAACAATAATGTTAAGGCATCTTAACACAATCCTCTGTACATAAGATACCTTATACACCTACGGCTAGATTTAGAGTTCTGCGACCAAAGGGGTGCGTTAGCTACGCATGCTTTTTTCCCCCGCACCTTTTAAATACCGCTGGTATTTAGAGTTCACAGAATGGCTGCGTTAGGCTCCAAAAAAGGAGCGTAGAGCATAATTTAACGCCACTGCAACTCTCGATACCAGCGGTGCTTACGGACGCGGCCAGCTTCAAAAACGTGCTCGTGCACGATTCCCCCATAGAAAACAATGGGGCTGTTTGAGCTGAAAAAAACCCAGCGTTCAGCTCCTAACGCAGCCCCATTGTTTGCTATGCGGAAACACTTCCTAAGTCTGCACCAAACACCCTAACATGAACCCCGAGTCTAAACACCCCTAACCTTACACTTATTAACCCCTAATCTGCCGCCCCTGCTATCGCTGACCCCTGCATATTATTATTAACCCCTAATCTGCCGCTCCGTACACCACGGCAAGCTACATTATAGCTATGTACCCCTAATCTCCTGCCCCAAACACCGCCGACCCCTATGTTATATTTATTAGCCCCTAATCTGCCCCCCTCAATGTCGCCTTCACCTGCCTACACTTATTAACCCCTAATCTGCCGAGCGGACCGCACCGCTACTATAATAAAGTTATTAACCCCTAATCTGCCGAGCGGACCGCACCGCTACTATAATAAAGTTATTAACCCCTAATCCGCCTCACTCCCGCCTCAATAACCCTATAATAAATAGTATTAACCCCTAATCTGCCCTCCCTAACATCGCCGACACCTAACTTCAAGTATTAACCAATAATCTGCAGATCGGAGCTCACCGCTACTCTAATAAATTTTTTAACCCCTAAAGCTAATTCTAACCCTAACCCTAACACCCCCCTAAGTTAAATATAATTTTATTCTAACGAAATAAATTAACTTATTAAATAAATTATTCCTATTTAAATCTAAATACTTACCTGTAAAATAAACCCTAATATAGCTACAATATAAATTATAATTATATTGTAGATATTTTAGGATTAATATTTATTTTACAGGCAACTTTGTATTTATTTTAACCAGGTACAATAGCTATTAAATAGTTAAGAACTATTTAATAGTTACCTAGTTAAAATAATTACAAAATTACCTGTAAAATAAATCCTAACCTAAGTTACAATTAAACCTAACACTACACTATCAATAAATTAATTAAATAAACTACCTACAATTATCTACAATTAAACCTAACACTACACTATCAATAAATTAATTAAAGGGACAGTTTACTCAAAAATTTTCTCCCCTTTAATTTGTTCCCAATGATCCACTTTACCTGCTGGAGTGTATTAAATTGTTTACAAGTAGCTCCTTTACCCTTATATTGGCATTTGAAATTGTTAATTTAGCATGTGGTATCCCCACCTATTCTGAAAGTTTGTGGCCGCGCGTACCAGCTATAGATAAGCTTTGTAAACACAGCCAGCAGAAGAAATTACACTCCCAGTGTGATAAGGTAATAAAATGTTGATTGTCCATTGTTCTCTCAAAGTATTGGTGATTGTTTTAAGGACAGATATAAGATAAAGAAGCAGGTATATGTGCACAATGTGATACAGTAATGAGATCTGATTATACCTACAAGCTCAACCTATTTTATTAGGCTGTGGCTTCAAAACACAAAATTAGAGCTTTAATATACACAAATAAACCTTAAAAAGCTAATTTTCATACATTTTTTACTCTGCAGTTGGTAAAAAAAGCAATTGTAAACACATTAAAGGAAAAACTATTTTACAGTATACTGTCCCTTTAAATACAATACCTACAAATAAATACAATTAAATAAACTAACTAAAGTACAAAAAAAAAAGAACTAAGTTACAAAAAATAAAAAAATATTTACAAACATTAGAAAAATATTACAACAATTTTAAACTAATTACACCTACTCTAAGCCCCCTAATAAAATAACAAAGACCCCCAAAATAAAAAAAATGCCCTACCCTATTCTAAAATTAAAATAGAAAAGCTCTTTTACCTTACCAGCCCTGAAAAGGGCCCTTTGCGGGGCATGCCCCAAAGAATTCAGCTCTTTTGCCTGTAAAAAAAACCATACCCCTCCAACATTACAACCCACCACCCACATACCCCTAATCTAACCCAAACCCCCCTTAAATAAACCTAACACTAAGCCCTTGAAGATCTCCCTACCTTGTCTTCACCACACCGGGTCCCGATCTGTCCAGAAGAGCCTCCGATGTCTTGATCCAAGCCCAAGCGGGGGGCTGAAGAGTGACGTCCATCCTCGGGCTGAAGTCTGGATCCAAGCGGCGGCTGAAGAAATCCATCATCGGGCTGAAGTCTTGATCCAAGCGGGCGCTGAAGAAGTCCATAATCGGGATGAAGTCTTCTATGAAGCAGCATCTTCAATCTTCTTTCTTCCGGAGCCATCATTTTCCAGCCAAAGCGGAACATCCTCTTCTACCGACGCCTACTCGACGAATGACAGTTCCTTTAAATTACGCCATCCAAGATGGCGTCCGTCGAATTCCGATTGGCTGATAGGATTCTATCAGCCAATTGGAATTAAGGTAGGAAAATTCTGATTGGCTGATGGAATCAGCCAATCAGATTGAGCTCGCATTCTATTGGCTGATTGGAACAGCCAATAGAATGCAAGCTCAATCTGATTGGCTGATCGGATCAGCCAATCGGATTGAATTTAAATCTGATTGGATGATTCCATCAGCCAATCAGAATATTCCTACCTTAATTCCGATTGGCTGATAGAATCCTATCAGCCAACCGGAATTCGAGGGACGCCATCTTGGATGACGTCATTTAAAGGCACCGTCATTCGGCGAGTAGGCGTCGCTTGAAGAGGTTGGATCCGCGTCGGCTGGGAAGAAGATGGCTCCGCTCCACTCCGGAAGAAAGAAGATTGAAGATGCGGCTTGATAGAAGACTTCATCCCGATGATGGACTTCCGACTTCAGCCCGATGATGGAGTTCTTCAGCTTGGATCAAGACTTCGGACCCTCTTCTGGACCGATCGCTGAACCCGGTGAGGTGAAGACAAGGTAGGGAGATCTTCAGGGGCTTAGTGTTAGGTTTATTTAAGGGGGGTTTGGGTTAGATTAGGGGTATGTGGGTGGTGGGTTGTAATGTTGGGGGGGGTATTGTATGTTTTTTTTTACAGGCAAAAGAGCTGAATTCTTTGGGGCATGCCCCGCAAAGGGCCCTTTTCAGGGCTGGTAAGGTAAAAGAGCTTTGAACTTTTTTTAATTTAGAATAGGGTAGGGCATTTTTTTATTTTGGGGGGCTTTGTTATTTTATTAGGGGGCTTAGAGTAGGTGTAATTAGTTTAAAATTGTTGTAATATTTTTCTAATGTTTGCAAATATTTTTTTATTTTTTTGTAACTTAGTTCTTTTTTATTTTTTGTACTTTAGTTAGTTTATTTAATTGTATTTATTTGTAGGTATTGTATTTAATTAATTTATTGATAGTGTAGTGTTAGGTTTAATTGTAGATAATTGTAGGTATTTTATTTAATTAATTTATTGATAGTGTAGTGTTAGGTTTAATTGTAGATACTTGTAGGTATTTTATTTAATTTATTTATTGCTAGTGTAGTGTTAGGTTTAATTGTAACTTAGGTTAGGATTTATTTTACAGGTAATTTTGTAATTATTTTAACTAGGTAACTATTAGATAGTTATGAACTATTTAATAGCTATTGTACCTGGTTAAAATAATTACAAAGTTGCCTGTAAAATAAATATTAATCCTAAAATAGCTACAATATAATTATAATTTATATTGTAGCTATATTAGGGTTTATTTTGCAGGTTATTATTTAGTTTTAAATAGGATTAATTTATTTAATAATAGTTAATTTATTTCGTTTGATAAAAATTATATTTAACTTAGGGGGGTGTTAGTGTTAGGGTTAGACTTAGCTTTAGGGGAAAAAAAAAATATTAGAATAGCGGTGAGCTCCGGTCGGCAGATTAGGGGTTAATGTTTGAAGTTAGGTGTCGGCGATGTTAGGGAGGGCAGATTAGGGGTTAATACTATTTATTATAGGGTTATTGAGGCGGGAGTGAGGCGGATTAGGGGTTAATACATTTATTATAGTAGCGGTGCAGTTCGACGGCAGATTAGGGGTTAATAAGTATAGGTAAGGTAGCGGCGACGTTGGGGGGGCAGATTAGGGGTTAATAAATATTATGTAGGTGTTGGCGATGTTAGGGACAGCAGATTAGTGGTACATAGGGATAATGTAGCTGGCGGCAGTGTACGGAGCGGCAGATTAGGGGTTAAAAAAATTAATACAGTGGCGGCGGTGTGGGGGGGCCTCGGTTTAGGGGTACATAGGTAGTTTATGGGTGTTAGTGTACTTTAGAGCACAGTAGTTAAGAGCTTTATGAACCGGCGTTAGCCCAGAAAGCTCTTAACTACTTGTTTTTTTCTGCGGCTGGAGTTTTGTCGTTAGATTTCTAATGCTCACTTCAGCCACGACTCTAAATACCGGCGTTAGAAAGATCCCATTGAAAAGATAGGATACGCAAATGGCGTAGGGGGATCTGCGGTATGGAAAAGTCGCGGTTGCAAAGTGAGCGTTAGACCCTTTCCTGACTGACTCCAAATACCAGAGGGCGGTAAAAACCAGTGTTAGGAGCCTCTAACGCTGGTTTTGATGGCTACCGCCCAACTCTAAATCTAGCCGCTAGAGTACAATGTACATACATATATATATATATATATATATATATATATATATATATAATCTTTGGTTTCAAGAATCATAAAAAAGGGCATAAGACAGCACAAAAAGAGCAACAATGTACAACACCGGGGTGTACACATTGGTGCAAAATGATTATCACATACCCAGGTATACATAAAAATATATCTGCACACAATCAACACATACATTAAGAATATAGGCCAATATATACATATTTGGACACCTTAGCATATAATAAGTCTCTATAGGTAAAAATGAGTCATTATTCAAAGGAAATACCAGGAGGTAGTAGGGGATATGCACTATCTCTGCCAAAAGTTGATGGATATCAAACTCAGAGTTAAAGCCCTGAGGCACTAAACTCTTGAGTTTGAAAATCCAATAAGTCTCCTGCCTACAAAGTATAGGATATTTATCCCCCCTCTTGGCATTCTTAGAATTTGCTTGCCACTTAAAAGTGTTAACTTTTTTTGATGTTTCTCGATGAAGTGTCTAGATAGGGCACAACATGCTCTTTCCCCCGAAATGTAGAACAGGTGTTCCCTAATGCGGGTGCCAACCTATCATGTTGTCCTTCCAATGTATTGTTTTAAACACAGTGTGCATTTGACTAAATAGATGATAAAAGTACTCTTGCAGTTAATGCACCCTTTTGTCTGAAACTCCTCTCCTGTAGTGTGTGATCTAAATGTGGTGGACATGTTACTTAAGTCGCAAGATGTATATACCCTTCTACCACATCTGAATGTGCCATTAAAATGCAGCCATGAACTTGCTGTGTTCTTATTCTCTTTCAACATGCTAGGGGCCAGAATATTACCCAAGGTAACGTTTCTTTTGGGTACAAACATGCAACGCTTCTCAACCGTTTCTCTCAGTTTCTTATCTCCCATAAAAATGGGTAGATTTTTCTTTATCACCTGGCACTCCTGTTCATATTGATTTGAACAAGAAGTAATGAACTTAGGCTTTTTGTTGGTCATGAGGTATATCCTTCACTCGTGATCCACACCTACCCGTCAATAAAGTTTCCCTGCCCAATTCCTGGACCTCAGAAAATGCTTTATCAACAACCCGTCTAGGGTATCCTCTTTAGATCATCCAATCTTTAGGTAATTGCTCTCTTCACAAAAAGCTCCATCCAGTGTACAGTTGCATTTAGCTCATAAGAACTGGCCCTTTGCTATGCCCTTAAAGACATGTATTGGATGACAACTACCGGCATGTAGCAAACTGTTCCCTGAGATGGGCTTCCTGTAGAGAGCAGAAACAACACTCCCTTTCAAGGCATCTCCCTTAAGTGACACATGTAGAAAATGAATCACCTCTTTCGGCCATTCAAATGTAAATTGTAAACCCAGTTTAGGGAATCAACCAGTTTAGGGAATCAACACATTTTTCAGCCATAGTTAGATCAGAAGACCAAACAATAAGCAGGTCATTTATGTACCTGACTATTTGATGACAAAAGCTGAGGAAACATAGGCTGGCATACGAGGGAGCAAACTTTGTTCCCATGCCGGTCCCACATCTCTGGAGGTAGTAACGTCCCTGAAACCTAAAAAAGTTATCCTCAAGCAAAAACTTGACCACCCTGACAATTAGAGCCTTAGCTTGCTGAGTTAAATCAGTATAAAGATCAAGAAAATAACTCACGGCAGACAGGCCATGTGTATGTGGAATGGATGAGTACAGTGAAACCACATCCACTGTTAACCAGCTGTACTCCTCCTTCCAGACCAAAGACTCCATTTCCTGTAATGCCTGGGTAGTGTCCCTGATATAGCTGGGAAGCTTTTGAACCAAGGGTTGAAGGTAGTAATCAGCCCATTTAGACAGAGGATCAAGTAGAGAGCCAATGCCTGCCATGACTGGCCTTTCCTTTACATTTACAAGACTTTTATGCACCTTTGGGAGGTGGTGGAATATAAGAGTCACTGGATCACTGACCAAAAGATGGTGAGCCATAGTCCGATCCATGAGTCTCCCCTCCACCACCTCATCTAAAAGGTGTGCAAGTTTCCTACTGAAAGGGCCTGTTGGATCTCTAGATAGGGGCAAACAGGTATCAACATCACCAAACTGTCTCTTCGACTCTTCAACATAATCAGACCTATCCATCACTACCAAGCCCCCACCCTTGTCCGACTGTCTAATCAAAATCTGCTCATTATTTTGGAGGCTGACCAACGCCTCCCGTTCTTTTACAGACAAGTTAGTGGGATCTCCTTTAATTGACTTGGAAAGGTCAGTAAGGTCCTCTACAACCCTGGAATGAAAAACCTTTAGGGCTTTTCCCCTCGCTTGGAGTGGATAGAAATCAGACTTAGTTCTAAAATTAGTACTAATAACCTGAGAGTCATCTGTCTCCCTGACTTCATAAGGGATTATTAGAAGGCAAGGTCGGCTTCCGGAGGATAGGTGTTAATTGAACATATTTGAAAGGATCGGGAAATACAAAGAAAAGATATTGAAAAAACAGATTAGGGAGCGGTGGAGTGCAACAAATTGTAAATGGACCCATGGGGGCAGGTTTAAAGATAAGGGTAATATATGAGTGTTGATACCTCATACTCTTTTACAGTGGATATGCAGTTGACCGTTTCATTTCTAGTGATGTGATAAAGGCTACACAATATGGATGTGACATGGGGAAATGCTTCTTCTAAAGGTTCCAGTTTTATTCTTAAATTGTTCTACAACATGTCTGCAAAGCTAGCGGTGAGCAGAACAAGTTGAAGGTTGATAAGAAGAAACTTTGATTATATATTATGTTCATAAGATTAAATATAAATTTGTTTTTATGCATGACTGAGTTTGGAACTTTGATGTCTTTAAAGTTTTTGGATTAGTTTTTAAATGGTTATTAAAAAAAATTACAAATATATTATGTAGCAATATTTACTTGAAAAAATGAACAGAAAAATGTAAAATATGACACGGTAATTAGTTAAATTGAGCAAGTCTTGTATTTGACCCCAGGTCTTATGTGTGAACCTCCTCAACCCCTCAGATATCAATAATTGACTTGTTATATCAAATAATGTACTTGTATATGTATATCCACTTGGGAAATAGAGAGGTACATTGACTCCCTTGTGAGCATGCTGAAAAGTCGGACCGCTGCTATGCAGACTTGAAAAAACACCTCTACGTGACAAAGGGGATGGATCCGTTTTCCTAACAGGCTGAGAACTAACTTGGTATACTTCTCCAATAATTCCCCCAGACGTGGGCTCCTCTGCATGCTTCTGGGTTCTCGCTGCTCAAGCCGATGACGTCACACGTGACGTGATGGTGGGGGGAGGGGTAAAAACACTGCCTGGTTGCTGCAGCTGTCCGGAACAAACAGTGGTATCCGTTGCTGGCGCAAATGGACACAGGACAAAAGAGTGGAACCACTGATGTAGGAAAGAGTAAAAAGTCTATAGTTTATAAGCACAATTAAAAATTATAATAGAAAGCATCCCAGGATGAAACAGTGGGCGTTACACCAATATTTACTTCTCTTATTAAAATGGGCCTTGTGAATATATAATGTTCCTAAGAATCAGTGGACCAATGCTTTTTTTCCTGGGTAAAATAAACATTAATCTGTATATTTTTGAACATCTATATAAAACACCCAGTCCTAGACGTGGGGATGTGGCTCTCAAATTTGTTTAGTTTATTGCCCCTAAACTCCTGTTACAATGTTTGGAGTATCTTAACTACACTTAGGCACCAACTTTTGTAAATGAAAGTAAAACACAAAACTCATTATACATCAGAAGGGAATATTAAACTCCTTGGGTAATAAGGCATCATTCCTGGTTGTTGGTAGAGTTGACAACTCCCCATTTGTACCTGCTATTTGGAAGTAAAGGTCAGCATTTTCAACCAGTTTTTACAGCCTTGTTATATAGTCCTTTGTCTTGTTTTATTGATTTTGTTTCTGATACTTCTATTTAATGTTCAACAATTTGTAAGTCTGCAGTTATTCAGCAAAATGATTATTCCTGTTTTGTCTTATTTTTTGAATGAAGGGTTATGATATATTGTATGCTTTTTATTTTATATACAGATGTTTTACATTTCTGGATGGATTTAACTAAGCTTAGACAGCCTCTTTATTTTTATAATATTTTGGAATGCTTTTTTGACCAACAGGATCTATATTGTAATGCATTAAACGAGTGTGCCTGTGATATGTCAATGTATAAAATGAAAACCTTCATATATGGATTATTTTCTAATGCATTTCTTTACTTTAGGATATCAATTAGATATTTTGAGAATGAGGACAGAGTTCCTTGGTGTGCATGAAACCCTGGGTAAAATGAGTTTTAGCTGCATTTCCATATCCTGGAATTTGGTCACATGTGAGTGTTAGACCCCAGGTTTATATTTATTTTATATGCCCCCACTTGGGAACAAAATCAATTGAAATATGAACAGTTTAACATGAAAATAAATACCATCATCTTTATGCACTCTGCTGTTGCCATTGGCTGTGGACGTCCTAACACCTCAATGTTTCTGAGACACTGATTCCCCATAGATGAAGACTCCTTGAATTAGAACAAACCATCTATATTCTCTGGGAATATATGTCTACTGGCAGGTAACAAGTAGCATTAGCCTGGAGACTAATTAAATGGGAAGTCATAAACATTGTTGCATTTGAAGTGAGGCCAACTGTTGACACAATCACTGGCAGGTGATGTGTGGTTCTGGCAACGATAAAAGCCCCATATTGGGGAGTGCAGCTGGTGACTTGCCATTCTAATTGAATGTTAGCAGTTACTCATAGTCACTATTCCCAGCTCTGTTTGGAACATGACTAATTACAGCATGTGGGCAGGTATAGGGAAACATTGCTCACCATTAATACTTTACCAGTGAATGATTAAAGATTTTTGTTCTAATCATTAATACACAGTTATCACAAGAAGGCTTGAATTTAAGCAGCATTCAGTTTACAAAAAATCCAATCGTCTAATTGTTTTTAACTTGTATTACTTTAAAAAATGTCCTTTTATGAAGCTTAAAAGTATAATCATATTTAATATGGTCTTTATTTAGTCAAAGGGAACACTAGTTTTTAAAGAAAGGGAAAGTTTGCACACCGCTTACATTTCATCTCATAAAGATAATATTTCAATAAGTTAACCATATGTAAGTAGCGGATGCAGAAGATAAAAAAAAAATAACCATAAATAAATTAAAGCTTCCCAAACACACAGAAAATATTTTAAAACGTAAGGAGAGACATGGTGATGATTACAGTTTATTGCACCACTCTACTCTTATTGTGTGAATTTAAAGCATACAATAAAAAAAATCAATAAAAGAAATAAAATATCTGCTTGAACCATAAATGCCTTGCCCTCCCTCCCATTTGCCATTTCCCCCCTCGGACACTACGCTGTATAGCTCATGACCAAAGACTGAAATTTAGTAAGATCCTACTCAGTTTAGCAAACAATAATATCACTACAGCAAATGCACAGTAGCGCTTCTCACAGAAATGCACCGTTGAATTAATTTTCCCTTCTGATCATGTGCAGATAGGAGTAAACTACCACACATAGGTGCAGTGTTAACATCTCTCTAAATAAACTACTGCTGCGCTCTTCTTTGGCTCTGCAAGAAGTGGTACTGTGCATGCATCAAGCTCAGTAGGATGTTAGATGAGCATGCTCATATTCCATAAGCTTAAGCAATACATCTTTTAATTTAGACATATTAGATCAAGCCTAAATCTTGTATAGAACATATGTTCATCTTTCCTTCAAGATCTCGTAAAGAGTACTCAAGTGCTTTACTTAAATTGTGTGTATGTTAAACAAATGTTTTGTGTTGTATAAACATATTTGACCAAAGTAGCACTTTTTACCTGTCGAATGCTCTCACTTGACAAGCTCTCTAGCAATTTACTATGGCTGCTCTCCTTTATTTCTGTTCTTCTCTTACCCAGCTATAGCTGGTCATGTTACTATTGTCATTCAAAACTCCTCAGGTCAGATAGTGAAAGTCTGCTCTAAGATAAAAATTGTATGATTTATGGGATTCCAGTAATGTTGACATCTAGTGCTTACTCTACCTTTCTCACTCTTTAATTGTTTTCTTCTGCACAATCAGATATTGCCATTGGAATATTTCTTTTTTGATTCCCAAAGGAAACTTCAAAAAGGATGGCTGCTAATGGTGGATAACAAGATTTATTTAGCACACACACATAGCAGCGATGCTTCGGGATTACCTTCCCTTAATCATACTTAATACCTTCCCATGATTAAGGGAAGGTATTCCCGAAATGGAGGACCGCTCCAGGCATAACAATCTTAAAATAATTGGATTACCTGAAATGCCTGAATTCCAGGATGTAATGCAGTCTTGTCTCTGTTTCCCTTCTCCAACTATTACACATACAAACTACAACGCAAACATTCCAAATTGAAAGAGTTTACAGAATAGGTATATCTAGAGGAAATACTGAAACAAGTAATAAACCCAGGCCTCTCATATTTAAATTTGTGAACTTTCAACACAAGGTTCTTTTTTAAGACATTATAGGAAACAAAATCCATTTATGATTGGCCCACATAAAATCTTGATGTTTCAAGACTTCTCTGCAGAGACTCTGGCAAAGAGAAGGGAAATGTCGCCCTTTTTTGTCAAATTAAGAGATGCTGAGTTTAATGACAGATTGATTTATCCAGCAAAATTATCGGTAATAAGGGAAGGGAATACTCATACGCTGAATAATATAGCAGAAGCTTCCCTGTTCTGCCAATCAGCAGGGTTAGGATAGTTAGGTTATTTCTGATGGTCTAGTATCACAATTTAATAATGCAATGGAGTTATGTGTTATTTTAGGTTGTTTTTAACTATATCCTATTTTGTTTTGTAGTTTTTTTTCTTCTTCTGTCCTTTCTCCCCCCTCCCGACCAGTTCACATGTCAATTAATGCTGAGGGCAGACCATGCAATAAGATTTGGTGATGGGGACAAACAGAATTAAGCTGCTATCTTGTATTATAAGGGGGGGTCATATCACCAATAAAGAGGAAGGCTATAATTAGACAATTAGGTAGATATTACCCAGACATAGTGTTATTACAAGAAACACACATGAATTCAATAGAAGCAGCCAAATTAAAAACTAAATGGGTTGGGGAGATCATAGCCGCTCCAGTTGATACACGAAAGAGAGGAGTAGCAATCCTTTTAAATAAACAGTTAATGTATAAAATTAAGGCCAGCGAAGTGGACAACAAATGGAAGATATCAAGTTACTAGTTATATGTAATATATACGGACCAAATATGGTGGATAGCGCCTTCTGGGATGGTTTGACCCTCAGACTTCATAAATATGTAGATCAAAATTTGATTGTGGCTGGTGACATGAATCTAGTTGCAACCCCTAACCTAGATAGACTAATTAAGACACCCGGAATTAAGAAAGATAGGAAGGTTCGTATTTTACAAAAAATGTCTGCCCATCCTGGTCTTATTGATGTATGGCACAGTCATGATCCAGCCTAGAATTGAACCTGGGACCAGTCTCTATTTCTGCTGCTGTTCTTCCCAGCCTGTTGTTTTACCACTTTGCCACCAGTTGGCTTGATGACAGGGTAAGAATATTGGGTTTTCCTGTTTGCTGCAACTTTGGCTCTCTGGCTCCACCTGCTTTCCAGCTGAAACAAATCATATAATCAGCAGCCTGCTATATCTTGGAGGTTTGTTTTCAGTTCTGGGCCTTGACATTGAGTGTTATACTCTGAAAGAACCTCTGGTCCTGTTTCCTGAGTGAAATACAGATTTGTTTGGATTTCCTGGTGCCTGATTTCTGCTTCATTTATAGGCTGCTCTTCTTGATTTTCCCTTGGCCCTGTGTTCCATTTCTGGACTGATATTCTGGCAATTGATCTTGGCTAATACGTTTATATTTCCTAAGGACTGACTCAGGTACATTTGCTTGCTTGTTCCTGTTATTACACAGTTCCAGTCTACAGCATATGCAAGTATTCTGACTGTTATACAAAGCTCTGCATTCCTGCCTGTTATTACACAGTTCCAGTCTACAGCATATGCAAGTATCCTGCCTGTTATACAAAGCGCTGCATTCCTGCCTGTTATCACACAGTTCCAGTCTACAGCATATGCAAGTATCCTGCCTGTTATTACAAAGCTCTGCATTCCTGCCTGTTATTACAATTCCATTCTACAGCATATGCAAGTATCCTGCCTGTTATTACAAAGTCTGCATTCCTGCCTGTTATTACACAGTTCCAGTCTACAGCATATGCAAATATCCTGCCTGATATACAAAGTCTGCATTCCTGCCTTTTATTACACAGTTCCAGTCTACAGCATATGCAAGTATCCTGCCTGATATACAAAGCCCTGCATTCCTGCATGTTATTACACAGTTCCAGTCTACAGCATATGCAAGTATCCTGCCTGTTATAGAAAGCCCTGCATTCCAGCCTGTTATTACACAGTGCCAGTCTACAGCATATGCAAGTATCCTGCCTGTTCTTACAAAGCTCTGCATTCCAGCCTGTTATTACAGTTCCAATCTACAGCATATGCAAGTATCCTGCCTGTTATTACAAAGATCTGTATTCCTGCCTAATACTACAGCCTATAGACATTGCCTTATCTAATTGCATATCTCTGCATTGCTAATTATCCTTTAAATAAAACCATCACCTTTATTTCCTAAAACCTTGTACCTGTTTAATTATGCCAAAAAGGAAAGACACACGCAGACAAAACACAACTTTAAGCCCAGAACCTGACACATCTAAACAACAGCTCTCAACTACTGAACCTGCTCCCTTGCAGAGTATGACAGGCGCATTCATAATCCGGATCTTAGATCTTACACATGTTTATCTAAAGGTCACCAATCACTGTCAAGGATCGACATGTTCTTTCTTGATATCAGATTCGCTAATTAACTTGGACCCTAAGTCAGATATTAAAAATATACTGCTAGATTTAGAGTTCTGCGGCCAAAGGGGTGCGTTAGCTACGCGTTTTTTTTCCCCCTGCACCTTTTAAATACCGCTGGTATTTAGAGTTCACAGAAGGGCTGCGTTAGGCTCCAAAAAGGGAGCGTAGAGCATAATTTACCGCCACTGCAACTCTAAATACCAGCGGTGCTTACAGACGCAGCCAGCTTCAAAAACGTGCTCGTGCACAATTCCCCCATAGAAACAATGGGGCCGTTTGAGCTTGAAAAAAATCTAACACCTGCAAAAAAGCAGCGTTCAGCTCCTAACGCAGCCCCATTGTTTCCTATGGGGAAACACTTCCTAAATCTGCACCTAACACCCTAACATGTACCCCGAGTCTAAACACCCCTAACCTTACACTTATTAACCCCTAATCTGCCGCCCCCGCTATCGCTGACCCCTGCATATTATTATTAACCCCTAATCTGCCGCTCCGTACACCGCCGCAACCTACATTATCCCTATGTACCCCTAATCTGCTGCCCCTAACACGACCCCTAATCTGCCGCCCCCAACGTCGCCGCCACCTACCTACAATTATTAACCTCTAATCTGCCGACCGGACCTCACCGCTACTATAATAAAGTTATTAACCCCTAAAGCTAAGTCTAACCCTAACACTAACACCCTCCTAAATTAAATATAATTTTTATCTAACGAAATAAATTATTTCTTATTAAATAAATTATTCCTATTTAAAGCTAAATACTTACCTGTAAAATAAATCCTAATATAGCTACAATATAAATTATAATTATATTGTAGCTATTTTAAGATTAATATTTATTTTACATTTAACTTTGTATTTATTTTAACCAGGTACAATAGCTATTAAATAGTTAATAACTATTTAATAGCTACCTAGTTAAAATAATTACAAAATTACCTGTAATATAAATCCTAACCTAAGTTACAATTAAACCTAACACTACACTATCAATAAATTAATTAAATAAAATACCTACAATTATCTACAATTAAACCTAACACTACACTATCAATAAATTAATTACATACAAATACCTAAAAGTTACCTGTAAAATAAATATTAATCCTAAAATAGCTACAATATAATTATAATTTATATTGTAGCTATATTAGGGTTTATTTTACAGGTAAGTATTTAGCTTTAAATAGGAATAATTTATTTAATAAGAAATAATTTATTTCGTTAGATAAAAATTATATTTAACTTAGGGGGGTGTTAGTGTTAGGGTTAGACTTAGCTTTAGGGGTTAATAAATTTATTAGAGTATCAGTGAGGTCCGGTCGGCAGATTAGGGGTTAATACTTGAAGTTAGGTGTCAGTGATGTTAGGGAGGGCAGATTAGGGGTTAATACTATTTATTATAGGGTTATTGAGGCGGGAGTGAGGCGGATTAGGGGTTAATAATTTTATTATAGTAGTGGTGAGGTCTGGTCGGCAGATTAGGGGTTAATAATTGTAGGTAGGTGGCGGCGACATTGGGGGCGGCAGATTAGGGGTTAATAAATATAATATAGGGGTCAGCGGTGCAAGGGGCAGCAGATTATGGGTACATAGGGATAATGTAGGTTGCGGCGGTGTGCGGTCGGCAGATTAGGGGTTAAAATTTTTATAAGAGTGGCAGCGATGTGGGGGGGCCTCGGTTTAGGGGTACATAGGTAGTTTATGGATGTTAGTGTACTTTAGAGCACAGTAGTTAAGAGCTTTATGAACTCGCGTTAGCCCAGAAAGCTCTTAACTCCTGGCTTTTCTCTGCGGCTGGAGTTTTGTCGTTAGATTTCTAACGCTCACTTCAGCCAAGACTCTAAATACCGGCATTAGAAAGATCCCATTGAAAAGACAGGATACGCAAATGGCGTAGGGGGATCTGCGGTATGGGAAAGTCGCGGCTGGAAAGTGAGCATTAGACCCTTTCCTGACTGACTCTAAATACCAGCAGGCGGCCAAAACCAGTGTTAGGAGCCCCTAACGCTGGTTTTGACGGCTAACACAGAACTCTAAATCTAGGCGAATGTGATCTCTGATCATGCCATTATCTCCCTAGAGTTGAGTGTAAGACCATCCCCGAAGGACAATATTAATAAAATTTATTTTCCCAGATATTTAAGCAATGATGTTAATTTTCAAAATTGGTTAAGGGAAAGATGGCATAACTATTATAACTTCAATTTATCATATATAGAGAAGACAGAAACTTTTTGGGAGGCAACTAAAGCGGTGATGCGGGGCAAAATCAAATCCTATGTGACCTCAAAAAAAAAGCTAAGCAAAGAGAATTACAATTCTCTAATTAAGTTAAAAAAAACATATAACGCTTATATTGCCAACCCAAGTAAAGTGCTATGGGGGAAATATGTCAATGCTAAATCACAGAGAGCTGTTGTAATTAAGAAAAAAACGGAAGTGGAAGATCTTAAACAAAGAGCTATATCTGGGGGCTACAAAGGTAGATCCGCAAAATTCCTTGCTAGAATAATCAAACCATCATCTAAAAATATAATTACCGCTATTAAAAGTGGCAAGAACAGATACACAGATAGCATAGATATAGAAAATGTATTTCATAGTTTCTTTCAAGATCTATATAAAGCTGAGGAGGTAGACCAGGCTAAAAAAGTTGTTTTTTTGGAGAAATATTAAAACACCAAAGCTTTCACAAGAAATAATGGCAGATCTAAATAGACCTATTTCCCTACAGGACATTTTGGATGGTATTAAGACCGCAAAGACAAATAAAGCAGCAGGTCCAGATTTATTCCCTTTAGAATTTTATAGAATACTACAAGAACAGATTTCCCCTGTATTGTATAAATTATTCAATCAATATTTTTCAGATAAGACTAGATGCTCACCTTACTTTGTGGCCTCAAATATCGTTTTGATTCCCAAAAAAAACAAAGATCCAGAACTGCACTCCTCATATAAACCAATTTCTCTCCTGAATCATGACAACAAGTTGTTAACTGTGATTATAGCAAAATGACTGAAAGGTTATTTAGGCCTTATAATTCACAAGGACCAAACAAGCTTTATGGCAGGCAGGAATCCTGTTAAAAATATGCGGAAAGTAATGGTGACGCTAGACTTTCTTTGGAATAAATTTAAATACTCGGAGGCTAGGAATATAGCAGATGCTGCTCTACTAACGCTCGATGCTGAGAAAGCTTTTGACCATATTAGCTGGGATCACTTATATTTTTCACTAGAAAAGTTTGGTTTTGGTTTACAGGCCATATAAACAATTTTAAACATATGATATATAGCACCCCAGTGTCCATGCTGGTTATTAATAATTAACTGACTAAACGATTTTGGTTGCACAGGGGTACTAGACAGGGCTTTCCGCTATCCCCTCTTCTTTTCAATATTTCATTAGAACCTCTAGCCATCATGTTACGTCAAAATTTGGAGGGAATTCAAATAGTAGATCATAAACTCGTGTTATCATTATATGCGGATGACCTATTAAGCAATATTTTTAATATTTTAATCTTAAGCAGGACCGTCTTTAACACAGGGCAAAAGGGGCAGCTGCACTGGGCCCAGTTTCTGTTGAGGGGCCCAAGAGTCCAAAAAAAAAAAAAAAAATGTTTCTTTTTTTTTTAATGGTTCATACCAGACTGCTGATTTGACATGGGGAACACACACATTCTGTCCTAATACTGTCACAGTCAAAAGTACTCTGCTTATATATATATATATATATATATATATATTATTTTTTTTAAAACTGTGCCAGACCGTGCCAGTGTCATGTGACATGCCAAGCTATTGCCATGTGATGTTTTAGATGTGCACTGTGCAGCACTGAATGCAAAGCCCTAACTCGGCATCCAGCCATTCCCACTGCATCATAAAAGGTCCTACTGGGGTTACCACTGTTACCAGGTAACTGCTCTGGTTGTGGGGATTGTTTCTGGGTAGGACTGACTGTAGGTGCATGCAGCAGAAAGCTGGAGCGGCAAGAACGTGAGGATTTGAGCATCTGTGCAGCTGCATACACTACTCTCTTCAGTCTTGAGGCTGTGTGACTCATCTCACACTGTATCCATGCAGCCTTGGACAGACAGCATCCAGTCTGCTGGTCCCCTTAGCCCTGCTCTTTCTGCTGTGGCCCTAAGATCAACTAACTGAAGTTTGTTAGGGGAACAGTGCTTTGTAGAAAGGTGTTAGTGGGAAGAATAAGTGAGTGCACACACACCCCTCCCCATGCAGCATTGTCTAGTGCAAGGTGAGAGGGAACTTGTTCCTAGCAAAGAAGTGACATGTGCTGCTGTGGATGATGTATAGGGTCATGCTGATACTTCACACATTAATGTAAGGTTTATTTTTATAGTTTTTGTTTTCTCTCTGTCTCAGAATTTATAGCTTCCCATAGTAGTTCTGCTGTTCCAGTCAGTAAACTTATACTGCACCTCCATGCTTCCTCCTCAGTCTTTACCTTGCTTTGCTCCTGTTGGCTGCCCTAAATCTCTTTAACCAGCTAACCTCACACCAGAATCACATTCAAAAGAATATTAAATGAATCCACATTGGAGGAATTTATATATTTATTTACTTATTAGTACTGCTTAGGTCCAGTTTCACATATTGCAATTTATTTCATTTTTTAAATGATTAGCTCAGCAGTGGATAATCCACTGCTGGGCTAATAATTAAAAAAAAAATAGATTTAGTTGTTTTTTGGGATGTTGGGGTGGAGAGCGAAATTGCAGGGGGGGGGGGGCAAGAAAATTTTCGCCCAGGGTCCAGTCAATATGAAAGACGGCCCTGATCTTAAGGTTAATCTTCCAAAGGCTATAGACGATATTAATCTGTTTGGTAGTGTTTCAGGATATAAGATCAATGTGGAACTTTTTTGGTTATATAAGTCTAAGGATAGCAATATTAATCATCCTTTTATTGAGTCCCCAAGTAATAATTATTTGGGTATTAGTTTAAGCGCGAACCCGCAGGAGTGGTATAAATTATATTTTCCTAAGTGCTTTAACGTATGCATAAATAAATTGAAGCCCTGGATTAATCTACCAATTTCCCTGTCTGTGCGTATCATGTTAGTTAAGATGCTAATCTTCTCAAAGCTGTTGTATCTAATACAAAATATTCCGGAATTTTTAGTTAAAGCAGATATCAAAAGGTTTAATAAAGTGTGCTCAAGGTTTATTTGGAAAGGAGCTAAACCCTGTATAGCCTTGGAGCATTTCATGAACCCTAGACAGGCTGCAGGTCTGGCGCTACCCAACATTAAGCAGTATAATCTAGCGGCACTAACCAAGGTAGCGATAGATTAGATTACCAAGAAGGAACAGATTACCCTTCTGAAGTATAAATTAAATTTAATTGCACCATTCTGGTTGAGCGCTTTATTACACTGTCCTATGAACATGCTCCCATCGACTATTTGTAATCTAATTACTATTAAAAACATTACGATAGCATGGCAGAAGTCTTGCTGGGAGATTAAATGTACTCCCTTTGTGTCCGAATTTCTGCCTATTATAGGAAACCCTAACTTTATACCCGGTATTTCAAACATAGTGTTCCGACATTAGCAGACGAAAGGTTTAACGTGGGTAAAAACAAATAGCTAGAGCGGATTTAACCCTTGAAACCTTTACAACCTTGTGTACTTAGTATGGATTAGAGAAGAGAGATTTTTTCGCTTATTTACAACTGCGACATTTTTTTATAGGGCTAAAACAAGAATATGGGTTATACTGGTCACTGGGTGAGCTCTATAGTAGAATTACCATATACCGCAATGGGATCTATTCTATTCCGGCCATCGCACTGGAATATCTTAAAAAAAAATGGGTATGGTTCTTTCCAAATATTACCCGACAGGAAATAGCGTATAGCCTCAGAATAATAGACAAGACCTAGGTTTTGACGTCCTGATGGGAATTACACTTAAAATTGATTTATATGGCATATTTAACACCAAATGCCTTAACCAGATGGTATAAATCCAATATTTGTTGTTCAAGATGTAGAGCAAGCCTGGCAGATATTTATCATTGCTTCTGGGAGTGCCATAAATTGTTCAATTTTGGGGAAAAATTAATCATTGGATCAAGTACTGGCTTTAGACTTTACTATCCAAGCACAGGATGCTTTCCTATTAGCTAAATTCCAGGGTAAATATAAAAAATTCCCATTAATTAATACAGTAATCTTCCTGGCCCGTAACCTTATTCTCAGAACCTGGAAAAAACAGTCGTCTCCAAAGTTTTCAGTATTAAAACAGGCAATGATTACACAATGTTTGGCAGAACAGTAGCTGGGCAAATGGAAAGGAGTAAGACTACTGCTCTGGATGCTCCCCCCTTCCTGTGCTGCTTTCCCTTTACTTTCCCCTTCCCCCGGGGCATTTTTTTTCTCCTCTCTGTTGTTGTAGTATTGTTTTGTATATATATAATTTTATGATTTATTGTCTGCTGTTTTATATAAGAAGCAGAAAATCCCAAAAGTTGGATTACATGGAATTAATGTGAGCAGTTATTTACATAGGAGGTTATGTGGGGATATCATCCTATAAGTTTTGTTCCTCTGAATCAGAACCATACAGATTTTTTTCTCTCTTTTGTTGTTAATTATTTGTACGCTCGATCACACGATCAGATGTTATCTGTATGAATATTATGTTGTACCTCCTGTTGGTGTTAAACAGGGGTGTATTAAGGCATAGGCCAACAAGGCCGGTGCCTAGGGCAGCAGATTTTTAAGGGGCAGCAGAATTTTGAGTCCCTAGGGCCACTCTACTGAACTCAGGGCCGGGTGGCAAAATCAACCAATTACTAATGACTTAAATGGCTGGCCCGGCTATTGCTATCCTATGGGATTGTATGTGGGCCTATCATAACTACTGTTGTATTTTTTAAGTACTTTTAAAAGGCCAGTTTGTATATTCATTACATATTTATCCAAGCAGATATTTTGCTTAAATAACTGTCAATCACCAAAGAAGATGTTTAAGGATAAACTACCTACTGACAAACTATCATACAGTGAAGGATATTTTTTCTGATATAAACACTTTAATCATCTAACTTGCAAAATAATGTATATATATATATATATATATGTGTGTGTGTGTGTGTGTGTGTGTGTGTGACCAGAGTGAATGCAAGCCCTGGTGAACATCTACTTAAAAAGACATTTTATTTTTTTATTTTTTACACCCTGGCCCAAAAAATATTATGTCTAAAAAAAGGCCTTAAACCTGGTGTGGTGTGAGGGGTTGGGGGGGGGGGGGCAGCAGAATTTTGAGTGCCTAGGGCAGCACAAAACCTAAATACGCCCCTGGTGTTAAATAAATAATTAAAATAAATAAATAAATACTGTTATCCACCATTTGCTGCCATCCTTTTTGAAGTTTCATATTCCATTTAAGGCTGTTGTGGTGACCTTGGTTTGGTGTGCAGTGGTCTGAAGTGCTGGACTGGGCCTTTGTTTGTTGAGAACTGATTCCCAAAGGACCAATGTGCAGCCTCATATCACTCTGGATATGACTGGATCTCACTTAGGTGTTTTAATTCTTCACAACCTATCTGTGCCATTCCACCTCTTTTTTCTTAGGTACTTATTTTCCTGGTTTCCAAGTGTGTGAAGATAGCCCTGTAAAATTAACCTAAATGAAAGTCAATAAGTTACATTTCTGTCCCTCTCAAAATTGATATAATTAACTAGTATTATATTCAAAGCTCTGAATTGCATTCTTTCTAGAACTATTTACTAAAATAAAATAAAACTATTAGCTATATAATTTTGTATTCTGTAAATACATTTACAATAGAACAAAAATAAGTAATGTGTCTCAACAATTTTTTAAATACTGTCTTCAATTTCTATGTACAAAAATGTCTTAATAGCTTCTCACGCTGTTTCAGATAATTATGTATTGCTGCATATTTATCTTTTCAAAGAGAGTTCACATGAAGTGCAATACGCTTATGTCCCACTTTTGGATTTTTGGTGTCCATGCTATCAAAGCTGCAGCTGTCTTTACTGGGAACTGGTGTAAATTATTAGTAAATATTTAGGGCTAGATTACGAGCAGAGCGCAATTTATTGCTCCCACGTTAAATTCGCTAGACATAGGCTTTTTGTGAGCGTTGGGTAGCGCACGTATTACAACTTGAAAGTAAAATGTTTTCACACAACCGCTAACCGACACATGCAAAAAGCCTCGCTTCGAATATCGCAACAGTGTTAACAAATTTCCCAATAGACTTAATGGAGTGCAAAAAGTGAAAAAAAACTAACACCCTTACTTGCGCAAAAATGCTTTTACTCAAGTGTGCTAACCCGACATGAAGATATGAATATTTCACATTCCAATGTTCTTCACATAGTTCTATTTATATGATTTCTTTGTAAAATATCTGTACGTATATATTACCTATATAATTATAATTATATATAGGTATAGCTATATACAGATATATATATATATATATATATATATATATATATATATATATATATATATATATATATATATATATATATATATATATATATAAATGAATATCTATTTAAAAACACTTATAACAGTAAATACATAGTTAGACAGTTTATTAAATATGAATATTGCATAAATATGATTTTACATGTTTTCATCTACTAGACTACAAAGGGCTCCAATGCACTTTTATATATATATATATATGTAAATATGGATTTATGTGTTTTTATGTGTATATATGTCTGTAATTCATGTATACACTTATAAATACATAAATACAAATGTACACACACACACACACATATATATATGTATATATATATATATATATATATACAGTATATATATATATATATACATATACTGTATATATATATATATATATATATATATATATATATATATATACATATATTTGTATTTCTATTTTAAAGTCATTTGCATGCCTTATAATTCCTAACACCTGAAACCTCATATCTTTGAACCCTTATATCTTTTCTATTTAATTATTTTTTAACATTTTTTATTAGATGGTGTTATTATACGTGTAACTGTACTTTTAAATAGACTTCTGATGTGTTTTGTGCAACTTTTTTGTCGAGCGTAGCAGTTAACCAGAGCTCTAAAGTCGCAATATCTCGACGCGTGTCAAATTTAATTGTGCTCAAGCAAATGCATTTGCTTTCAACTTGTAATACACTCACTACTTCCGATACGCTCAAAGATATGCGATAAACCTCTTATTGCTTGTGCACAATAGTTAGTAATCTGCCACTTAATAATTAGTTAACTTTGTACTAATTGTATGGCATGGTTATTACCTGGTAAGTTGTTTGGGATAGCAAATAACATTAGGAAATTCCTATGCAAATAGTACAGTATGTCCTCTCAAGCATGCTTATCCAACCTACGGCCTCCTTGTGTCCCCCCAATCATTCATCTGTCCCTCTATTCAAGACTTAATAGTGCATGTATCCAAAACTAGAGAGATGTTTCAATTCTATTTGTCTTATATTATCAGTATTCCATTATAAGATGCAATCATAGGTTAGCAAGTAGAAGCCGGAGAAAATCCTGTATATATCTTTTAATGTGTGAAATAACTCAGGTACTTCATTGTATCATTGCCAAACAGATTTTGGCAGATAAAAGCAATTCCTTTACTAGAAAAACAGATGTATTTAAACATCTGTGCTTTTCTGAAGGTTGTGTGTTTCTGAAGGTTGTGTGTAAGTGCAATATATATTTATTTGTGTTTCCTTCAATGAATTTGCTCTTCAGTCTTTATGTGAAGAAATGGATTCACATATGTATTGGAGCTTTAGGATACTAATTTACTATATTTAATATAATCTGCAAGAAAAAAAATTAAGTGTAAATGATAGCAAATACAAACGTTAACTAGCCATCTGAAGTCTCTCTTTTTCTCTCTCAGCTAGTTTGCTCATATTCCAAAATGTAGGCATAACTAATCCATGTAAACTTAAATATTTAGCTTAGCCCAAACATTGTTGATTTCACATAGTATCTAACTCACCTGCATTACCTAATATCCTGAGCTATGTGAATGAAACAGTTGTTCACACTGTTTTAGTAGACAGGAATATTTTTTTTACACATAAATATGTAAAAATGTGGACCTTTGGATTTGTCAAGTCCTGATATACACACAAAAGATAATGGCTAGTTTACAAGTGGCGCATTAAATTTATTGCAAGCGCTAAATAACAATATCGTATCTGCGTTAATTTGCACGCATATTAAAAGTTGAAAGTAAACGTACTCACTCAAGTGCAATCAAATTTAACGTAAAGACCTCATGTAAAGGGTTATGGCTAAAACAAAAGTTGCACCAAGCAACATAAATACATTAAAATAAACAATTACAGTCATATATACACTATCTAATAAATATTAGTCATAAAAATATTAATAAAAACTATATTTTAGGGTTCAAAAGTATATGGAATATGGCCATGTATTTGTCTGCAAAGGGCTACAATATATATATATATATATATATATATATATATATATATATATATATATGTGTGTGTGTGTGTGTGTGTATAAATAATTCAATAACAATATTTAATAATGCATTTTACTATGTATTTACTGTAAATATTTTAACATTCCAATTCTTTATATAGGGGAAAATGTTCTTTGTATTTTTAAAATGATATTCTGTATTCTGATATGTATATATATATATATATATATATATATATATATATATATATATATATATATATATATATACCTGTCTATATTTATTAATATATACACACACATATTACCTTTATCAGATATGTATATAGTTAAATATTTAATAATAAAAACAATTTTTTTCTATGTAAAGAACATTGGCACATCAGTGCTGTAGGTCTAACGTGGTGTCGTGAAACACACATGAAGAATTAGTTATTTTAAGGCATGTTATGTAAATATAAATTATTTAAAAATATAAATAATAATTATAAATTATTATAGTTACTATTACATTTTCTTATATATTCTATTGATTTTTTAGGATTTTTAAAGGGATATGAAACTCGAACTTTTTCTTTCATGATTCAGATAGAGCATGCAATTTTAAGCAACTTTCTAATTTGCTTCTAATATCATTTTTTTTAATCTCTTTTGTAGAAAACCAGGGATGTAAGCTTAGGGACTGACCCATTTCTGGAGCACTATATAGCAGCGATTTTGTAAGAATATTATCCATGTGTAAGAGGGCTAAATGGCAGCACATACCCTGTCATGTATTGCTCCAGATGACTATCTAGGTATCTTTTCCGCACAAAATATTATGGGATTAAAGCAAATTTTATAATAGAAGTAAATTGAAACTTTTTAATAATAATATGCTCTTTCTGTATCATACAAGAACATTTTTGGGTTACATATCACTGTTAATACATCTATAATAATTATTTACATTAATTAGTAATATTTTTCAATATTTTATATTTAATAAATACATAACGCATCTTAATATAACTCATATCGGGTTAGCACACATGAAGAATCAGTGTACTCCTGTAAGCTTATATGTGCAAAACCTACACTAATTCTGTATGTGCACTAACCCGGCATGAGTTATATTAGGTGTGTTATGTATTTCTTAATTATAAAATATTAAAATATAATATAATGTAAATAATTATTATAGATGTTTTTAACATTTCTAAACATCAATAGAATATATGTATATTTTACAGTAACTATAATAATTATTAATAATTATTATTTTTTCAATATTTTATATTTAATAATCACATAACGCGCCTTGAGATAACTAAATCTCCATGTGCCCTAATCTGAGACTGCGCTAGACCTATAGCGTGAAACCTGAAGCGTGTTACACATATTCTGCATTTCAATGTTCTTTACATAGAACAAAAACATTTCTATTAAATATATATTTCTTTATATATGTGATAATGTTAATGTAAAATAGATATCTCTAACTATATATCCATAAAAAGTACATTATCCTGTAAGTGAAGAACATTGGAATGTTAAATATGTACAGTAAATACACAGTAAAACTCATACATATTTACATACATCTGTACGCACATATATGCATATATATACATATACATTTTTAGACATATATGTATATATGCAATATATTTCATATACCATATACTTTTAACCCCTATAACTTTTTAAATATCTTTATGAATAATTTGTATCATTGTTTGTATGAGTGTAATTTTGAATGCATTTATGTTGTGTCTTATGCAACTTTTTTAACGCACTACCCTTTATTCTAGAGCTTCAGCCACACTAACCCGACAAGCATAAAATATGATTGTGCTCCTGCAATTATATTTACTTCCAATACGTGTACTATTTCCGTCATGCGCAAAAACCTGATTTCGCTCTCGCACAACAGTTAGCATGCCACTAATACTCTAGCCCTTAACGGATGATATTAATTGATATGGTTATGATCTCCTTAACTAGAACTGTACTACAGTTTGCTCTATTTTTTTCTACAAAACAAAAATACATATTTAACCTTATTTTGATATGCTCTTCCAACCCATTTGAATAGCAGGCTACGTATTGAGGTGGGATTCCATGCTAAACCCACTGAGAATTTGGCCTAAGCCAACTGAAATGCCTTTAAGCTATGTTTGTTAGACACAGGAAAATGTGGGACAGAAAACAAAAGATAAATATAAGCATGACGGCCATTTAATTTTTTTTTCTTTTTCCCCCCTCCCTATAATGTCCACCTTCTGCACTCAGCTGAACGACACAGCAAAACAACTCATTGAAAAGGACAAGATGTGCTTATCTGCAGCGTCAGGCTATGAGGTCCCTGTCTCATTTGATGTCAGTATGCTAGTCAGTGTGACCCAGACCTCTACCTTAAACAGTAATGGAGCTGTAAATGCCAACCAAAGGCATAGCGACATCAAGAGGAATGCCAAGAAGCGACACTCCTTCACCGCCCTCAGTATGACGCACAAATCCTCCAATGCCATGAATAACAGGCACTCCATGGAAATTAGTGCTCCTGTTTTGATCAGTTCTAGTGATCCCCGTGCTGCTGCCAGGATCGGAGAGTTGGCTCAACTTTCATCCAGTGCTCCAGTCCAGGTAATTCTTTGTAGAGCAGTGAGATGAATACTAACCTCATGTTGGTGACGTGCTACTATTTGTTGGTCTTGCTGCTAAATTTAAAAAGAAGGTTAAAAGTGTGAATTTTTGTGTAATCAATACATTAATTAATGATGTGCATGGTCTAATACACAAGGCCAGTAATGCAATTACTCACTAAATTTAAAGTAGACGTTTGTAATCTTTCTTTCTGATTTCTTTCTCGCATGTATTTCCAAACTAACCAACAGGGTGCAGGGAAAGGCCACCTTTTCTATCATTCATGTAAAAAAAAAAATTAACAAATATTTCTAATTAAGTAGCCGTTGTGCCTCATTCTGTTATGCTATAGAGAACATCAGTTTCCACCATCATATTCTGTACTCCGAAAACTAGAAGTGTGCTACCTCCACTCCATTCAAAGCAAACTGCTAAATGCAGTGGTGTATGTCTTGATTGGATGGGCAAACTACAAGTATTTCATTTAAAGGGGAATTAAAGTCAAAATTAAACTTTTATGATTCAGATATGGCGTGTAGTTTTAAAGAATTTTCCAAATTACTTCTTTTATCAAATGTTGGTTTGTTCTCTTGAATTCCCTTGTTTAAAAGCATACTTCAGTAGGCTCAGGAGCAAGAATGCACTTTTAGGGGCTAGCTGGTGATTGGTGGCTGCACATAAATACCTCTTCTCTCTGGCTCTCCAAATGTGTTCAGCTTTAGCTCCCAGTAGTGCAATACTGCTCCTGGACCTACACTTCAACAAAGAATACAAAGAAAATGAAACAAATTTGACAATAGAAGTAAAATGGAAAGCGATTTAAAAAGAGATACTCTGAGGCCCATTTATCAAGCTCCGTATGGAGCTTGTGGGCCCATATTTTTGGCGAGTCTTCAGTCTCGCCAGAAACAGCAGTTATGAAGCAGCGGTCTAAAGACTGCTGCTCCATAAGCCTGTCCGCCTGCTCTGAGCAGGCGGACAGGAATCGCCACAATTCAACCCGATCGAGTACGATCGGGTTGATTCACACCCCCCTGCTGGCGGCCGATTGGCCGCGAGTCTGCAGGGGGCGGCGTTGCACCAGCAGCTCTTGTGAGCTGCTGGTGCAATGCTGATTACTGAGAGCATATTGCTCTCTGCATTTAGCGAGGTCTGTCAGACCTGATCCACACTGTCGGATCAGGTCCGACAGACATTTCATAAATAGGCCACTTTATCTGAACCATCAAAGTTTATTTTGCACTTTACTGTCCCTTTAATAGAGAAGATTGGATCTGTGACTTGTCAAAATAAATCATAATGTTCTAATCTTTGCATCACCGTTATTTTTTTCAAAAATATTTTCTTCCATTTAGAACTTGTATGATAGAAAATGTGTCTTTACCCTGTTGTTAAGCTGATTACTGAAAGAAGTTTGGGAATCTCCAACCTCTTATTGACCAGGCAGCACCAACAGGATCACACTAAAAAGTAGCTTGTTATTCATGGCTTCTGGAAAATCCCTTTTACCTTGATGTAAGAGAAGGACCCTTGAACTGTGTGCCATTAACCCCAGATATTAACGTATTATAAATATATCCTTGTCTATGGAGCTGCCAAAGCTATGATTATCTGGTAATCAATTAAAGACTGTTTAACTGAAAATGCACATATATTACTGAAATCTGAACTTACTCTAGATTACATTATGGCCTCTCAGTAGAAAGGTGCACAACTAGGTACATTTAAAAAAAAAAAACTACATGTAAATACATTTGTACAACTAGAAAAAGGTTTCCACATTTTAAGCCACGAACATATCCCTTGTGTTTGTACTTTTAGCTACATGCAAGTGTCTTTCACAGTGACCATGTCTAATGCTTGCTACCCTCATACAACATTTATGTCAAAGGTGACAAAAGGATGCTGGTAAGATTATCATTTACAAAACATGATTATATAGATAATGAACAAAAGTGGACTCACCATAACTGAACCTGAATCTTAAATTAAAGGTAGTCCCAGTGGTGCTGATAATGTTCAGACCTCAGATGTTTCATCTTGTATGTTTGCACCCCTAATGCATTATCCTTAAATGATTTTTAGAGAGGTTAAGGGTCATCCCTGTCCCAAAGTCCCTAGGCCTTCAACAAAATGGAAATCACATCTCATGAATAATGCAACTTGGTTAATTCCTGGTATTGTCTGGTCACATAATTTATCTCATGTACAGCAACAAATACTCGCCCTTGTATTATTTTATTTTGTGCTACAGAATTAGGTATGAACAATAAGAATATTGTAAAATGTCAAATAAGTAATTGTGTACTTGAAAATACAACCTCATAATAAAACTAAAACTAAATAAAGAACCATTTTCACTATTAAAAGACACTTACTTTTTAGGCTTTTGCCTTTTAATCTTCTGATATTTTATGCATGCTATATATTTATTGCTGTAAACTAGGGCACCTGAATAATTATAATTGTTTAATTACTAATAAAAAAACATACGTATATGTCATAAAAACAAATCCCAGTGTTTGTAGTGTATGTAAGATCTTCAAATAGATATAATAAATTAGTACATAAGTCACATATATAAACTCAAATGCTCTATAGGCTAACTGCTCCCACCAATCTTTTATCTCTGACTCTGTCTTTTTTCTTTTTAACTGTCTTTTTCTCTATCACCTCAAAAATATTTGCCAAAATAACTTATCCCGATACTTGTCTCAGCATCATTTTCTGCTGAAAAGCTTTGGTGTGCCGAGACATTTGGTGAAGAAATGTCTCAACCAAGAGCTTTGCAGCCCATCTATTGCCAGTGATGGGGATATATATTATTCCCAGTTTCTAGACAAACCAGACAAACTGCTAAATAATGGCACCTTTACAGATGAATCAAATATTTTGTCTTTTTGTCTTTCCAATAACATCTGGTTCCTAAAATAATATTCAGTAGCTGGATCCGATTATTCCCAGCGTATAATAAGAATGTATAATGCTTTTCAAGTGAAACAGAAAAAAGCCACATTTTATAAAGGCTTACTTTTTCATCATAGACACAATGCACAACATATCAATCAATAACGTTCTATAATAAAAAAAAATGCATTTTCCAGGACATAATGTAAAGTGCAGGTAATGTTTAACTTGAGTTTTGTCCAATAAAACAGCTGTGTGTGTGTTAAGCACTGAAATGCAGTGGGAAAATTATTAACAGTATCATATTTATTTTGTTATTCCTTACACAAATTGTTGTGCTAATATCAGTGCATTTAACATGGCTAGAACTAGGACAATCTAGAAACTGCAATGCAATGAAGCAATCAATTTCCATTCCAACTAATTTTTGATTAGCAAAATTGAATTGTTAAACCCTTGCCTCCCAGAATAATAGAAAATTGGATTTCATTACTTTTTTTTTAACAAAGCTGGGAAGAAAAATACAGTTAGAATTATTTTTAGTATTTACTCAAGCATCCGAATGCACATTTGTAGTAAGAGGTCTCAGGTCACCTGACATGGCTTCATTGTCTTCAGTGTAATTTACTTAGGTAAGTGCACAAATTGCATCTGACATGTAAACTGTGAACCCAGAGAAAGGGCTTCTTAAAGACCAGGAGGTCTATCAAAGGGCGCTAGTCACATCCTTGTAGAAAATGCATCAATATACATACACTGATATCTTTTAATAGAATAACCACAATGACAAGCTTCAGTGAGCTAATCTTCCCTCATCAGGACTCAGTAATTGCACTCATTTTTAATATTCTTCACCTTTTGTGAGAAGATCAGACATATGAATATAAATGTTCAACATTTTATTGCTACATCTTATTTATCTGCATTTAAAGAAGGGCTGCAAACCAACAATTACCAGAAATATTCACAGCACTCAGTGTTTTCAGGATCGTCAGTGGTTTTTGAATATGCAAACTACACAGTGCTGTAGCTTTTAGATTTTGTCTGTCTTTTTAGGCTTATGACCACTATTATAATAAAGGTTTAAAAGATAAGGTAGGGTAGAAGTACATTTGCAGTAAACATTCCCGAGTATTTCTGAAAGCTAAAATTGTCAGAGGATAAATGGTAGAATGAAACTGGCTACATTCTGTGAATGTTTTCTGTTATGTAATAAGTAAAGAGAAGCTATACTGGTAAGAAGATTTGTATCACAAAACACTCAGACATAAGAAAATCTACTCTTCCAAATGTACAGATATCTTTGCTCCTAATAACTTTAGAGTGAGCATTCTGTAAATCTTGTTAAGACACCTCGTGGTGAGAGTTACCAAGCTGAGTAAGACAGTTTGTCAATTTAGCAATGTAGGAAGTGAAGAATAAACAATGTGGCCTTACCAGGGTTCTCGGGTGGCAGATCCTTTAAAGCTGCTTTGTTAGACATTCACATTTAAGTTAAAAAAAAAAAAATTGCAGTGCTGTTTGTGGTCTATTAAGTACATAAATCGTGTAAATACATATATAGATTTATTGTTAAACAAGTAGTATGCAACTGACAAAAATATCTTCTAAAAAGAAGGTTAGGGTTGGGGTTTTTTCCAAGTTCGAAATATGCTGCAGTCTTGCAAATAAGTGACATCCCAGTTTCTCACATCCCCATCTGGGGACCACAGCACAGTATGAATGGCCTGCCACACCCAAACTAGATACCAGACAGCAGAGAGAGACAAAATGTCACCCACGCTAGAACAGTAACTTTTATACCTCATAACTTTGTAATTTGGGATCCCAGCCCTTATATTTTCTTGCATGAATTGAGTTTTTCAGCTTTTTGCTGGTCCAGCACACACACAAACGTACACACACACTTACACACTTACACACACACATACACACTTATACACTTACACACACACACTTGCATATTCACACACACACACTTGCATATTCACACACACACAGTTACGCATGTCCATTTTTCTCATAGAAAACGTGATCGCATTTTGTTGACGTGTATATATATATATATATATATATATATATATATATATATATATACATATATATATCTGCTGGCATTAATGCTATGTAGCTTAATATGATAAATATAAAGGAAAACTCTACTGTCAATACCTGGTTAATCTTTCAGTATCCCTTTGTGGAGGTGATTGCTGGCATGTTAATTAACATAATCCGAGCAGATAGTGATATGGGGAGAGATGACCATTTCTTTTAATTCATAATTGCATTTGGTAAAAAAAATAAAAAATATTTAGATCATACCATTTATTTGGGTTTGGACAAAATTGATACCAAAATATTTCATTTGTTCCTTTACTTTAAAGGGATGTTTCTGTATACTATCCACAGATTTAGAGATTCAAAGAATTCCAGATTTATCTATGTTTGATTTTATAACCTGGAAATTAACTATATTCATTACTGAATTTTAAGAAACAAGGTATACTCTGTTTTGTGTTGCTCAAAAACAATAACAGGTCATCTGCATATAGAGATTTTACAAATTGTTTACCACTTAGATAAATCCCCTTCATTTCTTGCTTTAGTAGCACAGCTAGAGGCTCTATAGCCAGATTAAATAAAAAAGACAAAAGGGGACAGCCCTGTCTCATCCCTTTAGCTTCTAATAATCTAGAAGTAAGACCATCAATAGTTAATATGCTAGAAGCAGGATCCTATATAATAAATGGCCAAGTATGTTTGTCAGATGCAGTCATGCGCAGCAGAGACTGCACGTGACAAACATACCTGGCCGTTTGTATCCTGACACTCAGCACTCAGCACAGAGCAAGGCTTAAGCGGAGTGTCAGGGGGCGTGGCCGATGGGAGCGTTGCGATGGGGGCGTTGCCAGGTGCGGTGAGGGCGTGGTCAGGTGCGGCAAGGGACATGACCGGGCGTGATGAGGGGCGTGGACGGACGGGTGCCGCAATGGGGGCATGGCCAGAGAGGCAAAGGGTTTGAAAGACAGAGCCAGAGAGGGAACAAGAGAGGGGGGAGAAGAGCCAAAGAGGGGGGGGAGAGAACAAATAGAGGGGGGGGGAGAGAGAGCAAAAGAGGAAAGTGAGCCAAAGAGGAGAGAGCAAAAGAGGAAAGAGAGCCAAAGAGGAGAGAGAGCAAAAGAGGGGAGAGAGCCAAAGAGGGGGGGAGAGAACAAGAGAAAGGGGGGAGAGAGCCAAAGAGGGGAGAGAGCAAAAGAGGGGAGAGAGAGCGCAAAGGAGAGGGGGAGAGAGTGCAAAAGAGAGGGGGGAGAGAAAGCAATAAGGAGGGGGGAGAGAGCAAGGGGTGGGACCGCTGTACTGCAAAAAATGGCCCGTGTACACGGGCTTTAGTACTAGTTTATATATATTAAACAACAAAACTAAGAAACTGTCCCATTAATCCATAATTATCTAGAGAAGAGAATAGATAGTCCCATATTATTAAATCAAACACCTTTTCGGCATCAACCGTAAGTAACATTAAATCTACTTTTTTATGTGTTTTTTAGATTCTAATTTATTCCAAAAATAACATGACTTTACGTAAATTTCTAACATGCTTGTTTGTAATAGCTCCATGGCTGATAGAAATCCTGTTTTTTTACTTTTTTTAGCTGGCAGTATTAAAATACCATATACAGCAGTATTGTTTATCACTTGATTCTGGGATTATGAACCATGCAAATTTTAAGATGACAAAAACAAGAATATCAGATACATATAAATATAAAACAAACAAAGAGACCACAGGGAAAAAAGCTTCTACAAGGTTTAATTTAAACAATAAACCAACTTACTTTCATGCTGAGCTGCTTTGTATTCTAGAGATAAATGAGATACATTAAAAAGCATTAGATAAAACCCATTTTGGTTTATATTATTTGAGTATTGTGCATTTATGATTTTGCATTTTCTATTGAGTTCTATATAGTACATTCAGAATGTTTTCATACACCTTAATTTTTATACATTTTGTTATGTTGCATGCAAAAATTTCAATTACTTTTTTTTTTACATCAATCTACACTCCCCATAATGACAAAGCAGAAACCTTGCAAATTTAATAAAAAGAAAAAACTGAAATATCACATTGACATAAGTATTCAGACCCTTAACTCAGTACTTAGTTGATGCATCTTTGACAGTGATTTCAGGCCAGCCTTTTTGGGTATGATGCAACATACTTTGCACAGCTGGATTTTTTGGATTTCCTGCCATTCTTTTCTGCAGATCATCTCAAGCTCTGTCAGGTTGGATGGGGACCACCGTTTGACAACCATTTTCAGGTCTCTCCAAAGATGTTCGATTGAGTTCAAGTCTGGGCTCTGGCTGGGCCATTCAATGACATTCACAGAGTTGTTCCTAAGCTACTCTGATGTTGTCTTGCAAGAGTGCTTAAGGGTCATTGTCCTGTTGGAAGGTAAACCTTCAGCACAGAAATACCTGTTACACTATGCAAGCATAACTCTAGGGGGCGCTAGAAGAAATATATAAAACAATCTGTAGGATAATACTGAAGTATAGTAAAAACAATAAACACTTAAAAATAATATAAAATGATCAGATAATAATGTATAAAGACAAAATAATAATGACAATTACAGAAAAAATGAGACATGGACTCTCATCAAATGTGATGTGATGAGATCAATATAAACAGAAAATGCAGCTTAAAACAATATATAATAAATAAATAGTATTAAGTCTCTAATAAGTTCTTATCTGTATATGATATTGATGCTCAGACAGTCCCAAGATTAGGAGGGCACTTCAGAGGTTTATTAGTCCTCCTGGGTAGCACATATATAAGATTCTCTCTTAGATCCAGAAGTCAGCTCCTTGTCACAAAACCAGTCTGGGTAAATACTCTCTCTGTGCAAAGAAAATCACAAAGACAAGGGCGCCTCCTCGTGTGATACAGTTTGGACAAATGTAAAAAGAGGTGAATACAGATTTTATACTCACAAGTAAATCAGCACTCTGTTGTGCTTATAGAGGCAGACTGGGAGTTCACAGTGTCCCAGTTCACTGACCAAGGCAGGGCAACAAATCACTCCAGGGTAGATTTCAATCAAGCTCAGGCTCTCAGCAAAGAGTTAAAATACCATAGTTTAATGGTGCAGTAAAATACAATATAAAATGTCACAAATATGAGTGTAACAATGGTATTTTAACTCTTTGCTGAGAGCCTGAGCTTGATTGAAATCTACCCTGGAGTGATTTGTTGCACTGCCTTGGTCAGTGAACTGGGACACTGTGAACTCCCAGCCTGCCTCTTTAAGCACAACAGAGTGGTGCTTTACTTGTGAGTATAAAATCTGTATTCACCTCTTTTTACATTTGTCCAAACTATATCACACGAGGAGGCGCCCTTGTCTTTGTGATTTTCTTTGCACAGAGAAACCTTCAGCACAGTCTGAGGTCCTGAGCACTCTGGACTAGGTTTTATTAAGGATTTCCCTGTTTTTTGCTGCATTTAGCTTTCCCTCAACCCCGACAGACCATGCTTCCCCATTGGATGGTACTGAGCAAGGGATGAGTGGTGCCTGGTTTTCTCCAGAAATGATGTTTGAAAACTGAGGCCAAACAATTCATTCTTCTTTTTATCAGACCAGAACATCTTATTTCTCACAGTCTGAGAGTCCTTTGCATGTGTTTTTTTTTTCAAATTCCAAGCAGACTTTCATTTGTCTTGCACTGAGGATAGGCTTCTCTCTGGTCACTCTGCCATAAAAGCCCAAACTGGGGGAGTGTTGCAGTTATGGTTGTCCTTATGCAAGTTTCTCCCATCTCCACACATGATCTCTGGAGCTTAACCAAAGTGACCTTTAGGTTCTTCATCACCTCTCTTACAAAGGCCCTTCTCCCTCGATTGCACACTTTGGCTGGGCAAAACTTGTTCTAAACTTCTTCCATTTATGAATAATCAATACAGCAAAACGTTTTTGTAGTCTTGCCCAGGTCTGTGCCTCGACACAATCCTGTCTCTGAGCTCTGAAGGCAGTTTTTTTACCTCATGGCTTGGTTTTTGGTCTGATATGCATTTTCAGCTGTGAGACCTTATATAGACAGGTGTGTGCCTTTTCAAATCATGTCCAATCAGTTGAATTTGCCACAAGTGGACAGCAATCAAAATGTAGAAATATCTCAAAGATGATCAAGAGAAAGGAGATGGGCTGAGTTAAATTTCAAGTGTCATAGTAAATGGTCCGGGTACTTATGTCAATTTGATATTTCAGTTTTTTCTTTTTTAATAAATTTGCAAAGTTATCAAATTTGGGGTTATGCATTGTCATTATGGGGTATGGAGAGTAGATTGATGTGAAACAATTTTAGCATAAGCCTACAATAAAACAAAATGTGAAAAAAATGAAGGGGTCTGAATACTCTCTGATTGAACTGTAAATGTCCGTAAAAATCCAATATTGCTTTGGAAATAAAAAAACGATAGATTAAGGTTTATAATTTGTTACAAACTTGTCTGTGTCAGAAACTAATATTACTTCTATTCTGTCTAGTGTCAGTAGGAAGGAATTGCATGCTCCTGGGAGAAATAAAGTGATTCTATCCAATCTGAGTCAAACTCAGATATGTGATTCCATTGACAAGTGTCCTTCAGTTTTTATGTAAATTAACACACTGGTCAAATCCTACTCAAGAGCGAAAAATAGATTAGACATTTTAGAAGTTTGTAAAGAAACAGTTTTTAAACAAAGTTCTGCAAACAAAGCTTGTATCAACTCATAGCTATGACACCCCACCTGCAACTATATTTACATTTTGGAAAATTGAATTGCATTATTTATTAATTAATTTTGTAAGTTGTTAGGTTGCACCTTTTAGGCATGTAGATTAAAAAGGTAGAGTTATCCTTTTTTTAAATTTTAATACCTGTTCGTAAACATGAAGCTTACAAAGTCCAGGTAAACTGATAATTTTACTTTCTGATTTGTCCTAACATTAAAGGGACAGTCTATTCCAGACATTCTATTGTTTAAAAAGATAGATAATCCCCCTTGCAATGTCAGGCATTGATGAGATAATACTAACAAATTTTCTGAGAATACACGTAGCACTCTCCCTTTTCCCCCTACCTCTTCTCCCTCTGCCTCCCCCCGCCTCCCCTCCCATTCCCAGCTAGTTAACATCTCAGATACACCCACAACCCCTACCCTAACCCCTTCTATCTTCTCCCTTTCTTCTACAACCTGTAGAAGGAGGACAAAAATGGATTACACTTAGTAAAAGCGCTTTGTGGATTAATAAGGCTCTTAAAAGTTCCTATAAATACCCTGTAAAACTTCACACGATAAATGTTATGTTTAGAAAATGGAGTTTATCATTGTATATACTACAAAGTGCTAGTCAATGTACAGGATGTAATGCAAAGTTGATATTCTTTTTTTTTTTCTCTTTTCTCAATGTATATAGGTGGTCTTGCAAGTCCTCCTCCTCTGTTTTTGTATTTAAATGAATATCAATAAAAACCGTTAAAACTTAAAAAAAAAAAAAAAAAAAAAAAGATAGATAATCCCTTTATTACCCATTCCCCAGTTTTGCATAACCAACACTGTTATATTAGTACACTTTTTACCTCTGTGATTACCTTGTTGTTAACCCTCTGCAGACTGCCCTCTTATCGCAGGGCTTTTGACAGACATGCATTTTAGCCAATCAGTGCTGACTCTTAAATAACTCCCCGGGAGTAAGCACAATGCTATTTATATGACACACATGAACTTACAATCGGCAAATATACAAGTTGTGCGCTAAACCAGGTGCATAAATAACGCAAAAAATATCGGTATAGCACTCTCCATAGCGCTGCCATTACAAGTTACTGAAAAACCTTCTTTTGTTGTGCGATATGGTGCAATAAGCTCCATACCGCACAAAACCCAAGGCCTGACTTGATGTGCTCGTGCACGTTTCCCCCCATAGATATCAATGGAGAGAAAGTGTTAGAAAAAAACTAAGACGTGCGATCACGGAATGGAGATCGCAGTAACACAATCCCCACTGATGTCTATTGGAAAATAAAACCTAACACCCTAACATAAACTCCTAGTCTAAATACCCCTAACCCGCCGCCCCAGACATCGCTGACACTAAAAAAAGTTATTAACTCGCAACTACTATAATAAACCTATTAACCCCTAAACCGTCGGCCCCCACATTGCAACTACTATAATAAACCTATTAACCCCTAAACCGCCAGCCCCTCACATCGCAACACACTAAATTAAACTATTAACCCCTAAACCTAACACCCCCTAACTTTAAATTAAAATTACAATATAACTACCTTTAAATAAAAAAATCCTTACCTGTTAAATAAAATAAACCTAAGCTTAAACAATAAATTAACCTAACATTACTATTTTAAAAAAATAGAATAATCAAAAATTAAAAAAACAAAATTACAATAGTAAAAAATCCTAACACTATAAAAAAATAAAAAAACCTAACATTACAAAAAAATAAACTACCAATAGCTCTTAAAAAAGCCTTTGTAGGGCATTGCCCTAAGTTAAACAGCTCTTTTATATAAAAAAAAAATAATAAAGTCCCCCCTAACAGTGGTATAGCCGTACCCTACAACTTGTAATTTTGCTGAATGTGAAAAACTACCAAAATGTACTGAGATAAGAGTTTGTTCAACGGCTTAGAAATTAGCATATAAGCCTACCTAGGTTTAGCTTTCCACAAAGAATACCAAGAGAGCAAAGCAAATCTGATGATAAAAGTAAATTGGAAAGTTGTTTAAAATTGCATGCCCTATCTGAATCATGAAAGTTTAATTTTCACTAGACTGTCCCTTTAAATGGGGTTTTCTAGGCCAGTAGTTACATTGGGTCAGTTGTCGTAGTGATCCACAATAGAAGAAATCTAAGACATTTTCATAAATCAGTGCGGTTTGGATATCAAAGCAAAATTTGTCCTGTATGGCATACTAGTGAACACTTCATCCACTCTCCATTTGTGTCATATTGTATGTGATCAGTGACATGAATTACGTTGTCATATTTTGCCTCTTTGGTGGTATCATTTAATGCTCAAACTCAAAAAAGAGTTTTGCCAGAGGAAACAGTTGCACTAAACTACTCTATTAACCCCTAAACTGCCACCCTCCCACATGGCAAACTACCTGACTACTCTATCAACCCCTAAACCGCTGCATAGCCCACTGCAAAGTCAGCTCTACCCTATTAACCCCTAAATCGTCATCCCCACATGGCAAAACACTAGGCTATTAACCTCTAATCCTAAACAACCCCCACTGCAAAATGCCCATTAACATCTAATCTTCCTAACCAGCTAACCCCCTAACCTAACACACCCTAAGTTAACCCAAAAAAACATATATTACATGAAAATAAAAACAACCTTAACTTAGCTTAAAAACCAAAACCTAACATAACCTAACATAAAAAAAACGAATCTAAAAAAAAAAAAACACTATATATATGTTTAGGTATATATTTTACCAAAAAATCATATATATATAGTAATATTTATTTAATTATAAATAGAACATATTCTTCTATGTGAAGAACATTGGAATGTGAAATATTCATATTCTCATGTCGGCTCAGCACACTTGCAAATATGTGATTGTGTTTGCGTGCGAGTAGGGTGTTATTTTTTTTTGCAGTTTGCGAGCTAAATTTATTTCTTTAGGAAAATACATTAACACGGTTGCGAAACTCGAAGTTTAACTTTTTTCGCATGTCGGATTTTCGCTCATGCGCTTTTTACCTTAAACTTGTAAAATGAGCACAACCCAACGCGTGCAAAAACCTCCTTCTTTTAAAGTTATCTCTCAAGCGGGAGCACAAAATAGTGCTCAACTCATAATCTAGCCCATTATCAGGAAAGTGATATTGTACGTATTGTGGTATTTTAAGCCACCTGTCTTTGTCAACAGATGGTGCTGTGTTATCACTTTTTCCCTTACATAGCTCTATGGTTTAAACTGGAACATGGTATGGCTGATTTCCTCTAGAAATAGGTATCCACTGTTTTAAAGTTTATGAACTCTATAGACGTACTACATCATTTTAATGCTTAGCAATGATTTTCTGTTTAATTTATTGAAGCAAATTATATGCACCTGACACAGCAAAAGTTTACAGTCTGTGGTTGATGATTACAAAGCATTTTTCAATGTACAGGAATACTTAAGGACAAGCAAGTCTATATGCATATTATTGAGTCTGCAGGACAAGGGCGTAGAAGGTGACTGTAAATGCGCTTTAATGCAGCACATACTATTGAGGAGGTACAGGCTGAATGTGATGATGTAAATCACTTGCTCCAATGATACAATCCAGCTCCAATAAAAATACTCCCTGCTCTCTATTAGTAGGAAGAATGCTAGAGGGAGAATGGAGACAGTTCTCCCTTGAGAGTCTGGCCAGATCTCATTATTTACTAGTTAACTAGGTTGTACATCCACATTTATTTTTTAGGGGTTTCACACTTTGGCTGCTGGAGAATAAATACTTGTTTTCTTTCAATCCAAATAAAAATAAATAAGGGGTCATTACAGTGTGAAAATAAAATCCTTTTTATCTTTATTTTTAAAGGTTTTTTTTTTTTTTACTATTTGCTTAACCATTGCAAATGTTTTAAACACAGCCATAGTAACACAGTGGGCAATCTCTCCAAATGAGGATATGGCTCTTGAGCCAATGAGAAGCAGGGATTATATATGTATGTTCCAATCACTAACCATCTGTCACAGAGTTGTGGGAGCCTAACTTTGACCATAAGTTTAACCCCTTTTGTAGGAATGCATATATAGTAAAAGTGACTTTAATTTACATTTTTTTTTTTTTTAAGAAATGCCATAATCAAATAGAGGATTATAATATTACATTGAATGATTATTTATAGTGTGGAATAAAGAGAGTTTTTCTGCAAACAAAGATTATTTATACAGTTGATTTGGTATACATTTAGTTTTGATTGGTTGAGTTATGTGACGTCAATGATAATAACTAGTGATGTCGCGAACCTAAAAATTTGGGTGCGCAAACGCGGACTTCCGCAAAAGTTTGCGAACGGACGAATTGCCATAGACTTCAATAGGCAGGCGAATTTTAAAACCCACAGGGACGCTTTCTGGCCACAATAGTGATGGAAAAGTTGTTTCAAGGGTACTAACACCTGGACTGTGGCATGCCGGAGGGCGATCCATGGCAAAACTCCCATGGAAAATTACATAGTTGATGCAGAGTCTGGTTTTAATCCATAAAGGGCATAAATCACCTAACATTCCTAAATTGTTTGGAATAACGTGCTTTAAAACATCAGGTATGATGTTGTATTGATCAGGTAGTGTAAGGGTTATGCCTGCTTCACGGTGCGCAGTGTAGGTGATATACCTGCCCTGACCATGCTTTGCAGACCAGGTATCAGTGGTCAGATGGTCCCTTGCCCCAACACTGTGTTCCAGACATGCCATTATAGCAGACTTATATGGCTTTGGCGTTGCTTTTTGGTAATTAGAAGGCTGCTAAATGCCACTGCGCACCACACGTGTTTTATGCCCAGCAGTGAAGGGGTTAATTAGGGAGCATGTAGGCAGCTTGTAGAGTTAATTTTAGCTTAAGTGTAGTGTAGTAGACAACCCAAAGTATTGATCTAGGCCCATTTTGGTATATTTCATGCCACCATTTCACCGCCAAATGCGATCAAATAAAAAAAAATTGTTCACTTTTTCACAAACTTTAGGTTTCTCACAGAAATTATTTACAAACAACTTATGCAATTATGGCATAAATGGTTGTAAATGCTTCTCTGGGATCCCCTTTGTTCAGAAATAGCAGACTTATATGGCTTTGGCGTTGCTTTTTGGTAATTAGAAGGCTGCTAAATGCCACTGCGCACCACATGTGTTTTATGCCCAGCAGTGAAGGGGTTAATTAGGGAGCATGTAGGCAGCTTGTAGAGTTAATTTTAGCTTAAGTGTAGTGTAGTAGACAACCCAAAGTATTGATCTAGGCCCATTTTGATATATTTCATGCCTCCATTTTACCGCCAAATGCGATCAAATTTAATAAAAAATTAAATTTTTTCGCAATTTTAGGTTTCTCACTGAAATTATTTACAAACAGCTTGTGCAATTATGGCACAAATGGTTGTAAATGCTTCTCTGGGATCCCCTTTGTTCAGAAATAGCAGACATATATGACTTTGGCGTTGCTTTCTGGTAATTAGAAGGCCGCTAAATGCTGCTGCTCATCACACGTGTATTATGGCTAGCAGTGAAGGGGTTAATTAGGTAGTTTGTAGGGAGCTTGCAGGGTTAATTTTAGCTTTACTGTAGAGATAAGCCTCCCACCTGACACATCAGACCCCCTGATCCCTCCCAAACAGCTCCCTTCCCTCCCCCACCCCACGATTGTCCTCGCCATCTTAAGTACTGGCAGAAAGTCTGCCAGTACTAAAATTAAAGTTTTTTTAGCATATTTACATATGCTGTGGTGTAGCATCCCCCCTTAGCCCCCAACCTCCCTGATCCCCCCCCCCAAAACAGCTCTCTAACCCTCCCCATCTGCCTTATTGGCGGCCATCTTGGGTACTGGCAGCTATCTGCTATTACTTCACAGTCAAAAAAGTGTTGTTTTTTTTTAAATGTACACTACTGTTATACCAGATATGAGTGGTGGCACTTGGCAAGTGGGCACAGTATACGCTGTGAGCCTGACACACACGCTGGCAGGCAGGCAACTGCAATTAGATTACACAGGAAAAAAAAAAAGCAGACTGATGTTCTAGTCCTAAAAAGGGCTTTTTGGGGTGCTGTGGTTACAGCAGAGATCAGATGAGTCCTTCCGGACTGTGGTGGACACTGAATACACCAGCCTAGCTATCTTTTTCCCTATTAAATCAGCAGCAGCTACACTGTCCCTCCTCTCACTAAGAATGCAGCTTCCAAATGAATCTAAAATGGATGCTGTCCAGGAGGTGTGAGGGTCTGGGAGGGAGGGTCTGCTGCTGATTGGCTGTAATGTGTCTTCTGACTGTGAGGTAGAGGGTTAAAGTTTACTCAATGATGACGAACAGGGGGCGGATTGAACATCGCATGCTATGTTCGCCGGGAACTATTCGCCGGCGAACTATTCGCAACATCACTAATAATAACTATATATTATTGTGATATATCAAAATGAAGCAGTTTAAACAGATATCTTACTTAGCATTAAACCCATCATTTTTAGCTTACTAAACAATTTAAACAATTTACCTCACAGCAACCTGTAATGTTTGTTTTTGGCTGATGCTCTTGAAATATTTATATGATGCTTAATTTACAGAAAATATTTTCTTAGATGCAATCCCAGAATTTAACCTTACAAAGCAAATAATTGAAATAGATAAAAGTAACAAATACATGAATTAATAAAAGAAGAAATGTGTGCAATTCCCACAATATTTACAATCATCATTTGCTGTTTTAGAAATATATATTACTTTATATAAAATATACAATCTAAAATACTTACATGTAAAAGCAAAATGTAAAAGCAAAATGTTTGCCTTGTAGCTGTCTATTATTATTAGTGTTCTATGAATACTTACTGTACTTGTGCATAAACACAACAATAACACCTGATCATTACAGCTGATGAAGGGGTGTGTCCCTGAAACGCGTTGTGAATAAACAGTTCCTGTCTGGCCAAGCAAGTGTCTGTCATTCTATTTTCTAAGTTTTCTTAATATTTAATTTGTTTATTTTATTTTATCTGATTTGATTTTATCATTATTCACTGGGGTCTTTTTCTCTGGATCTAGACCAGATATTGTATATTACTGGTTTCCTTATTAGAGATGTTTGTACATATGTAGAATTTTTGATTGTACACTTGTATTTTTATATGTATGTTTGAATAATCAACATGTGTAACTAGGATTTATTTTCCACTGTTATAAATATTTATATTTTTAAATTCAATTTGTTTCAATCTTTATTTTGGAAGAGTTACTTTATTTGAGAAATCAGCGCTGTTTCTGTTAGTGAATTAAAATAAATATATTTGAACTATTAATTTTCTGTATACAAAGTGCTTTCACTGTTCATATGCCTATTATAACAAGGCCTATCACTCACTCTATGAAATAAAACAGTATAAATAAAACATCTACTTGGGTTCAAATTCATGATTTGTAGTAGTGTGACAATTTTTGCCAAATTGTTTTTTATGTCACATTTTAACATTTTATTTTCATCTTCCCAGTTAATAAGTTGATTCCAACATACAAATCAAAAGGGATATATAACATCGCAAGTAATAACATATTCAGAAACTGCGTATTGGAATCAGATTTTGTTGGTAGTGTTCTGTAAGAGTGGTAACATCCTTTTTATCTGAGTTGAAGCCAGATCTAATGTGCCATTTTGTTCAAGGCTCAAAAGTATAATGTTTAAAGAGATACGCAACTTTCTAATTTACACCTATTAATTTTTCTTTGTTCTCTTGCTATCTTTATTAGAAAAGCAAGAATGTAAGCTGATGAGCCGGAATATTTTTGGTTCAGAACCTGGATTGCGCTTGTTGATTGGTGGTTAAATGTACTCACCAATCAGCAAACGCTTAGATTTCTGCTTTTTCAAACAAAGATAGCAAGAGAATTAAGAAAAAGAAAAACAACATAACCTTAGCTTAAAAAGAGGAGTAAATTAAAAAAAAAAGTTGCTTAAAATGAAAGGCTCTATCTGAATCATGAAAGAAAAAAATTGGGTTTAGTATCCCTTTAAGCGACTGTGGTAGCTTGTGAGTAATAGTGTTAGCTATAACCTTCTGTGGGAGCTGCCATAGCATAGTTGTTTCATTATTCTATGACTGTCTCTATTAAAGGGACAGTACACTGTAAAATTGTTTTTCCATTAATGTATTTTAAATGACTTGTTATACCAACTGCAGAGTGTAAAATATTTGAGAAGAAATTCCATTTTCATGCTTATTTGTGTATAAGAAGTAGCTGATTTTGTGCTTTGAAACCACAGCCTATTACAATGGTTTAAACTTAAAGGTGATATCAGATCTCATTATGTTATCACTTTCATGTACACAGACTTGCTTCCTTATCTTTTATTTGGCTGGAACACCAAATGTCAATACATAGAGAGAACAATGGAAAATGATAATTTTATTACTTAACTATCCTGCATCCCACTGAGAGTTTAATCTCTTCTGCTGGCTGTGTATACTTAGGCTATTCAATAGCCTATACTCCAGTATTAATTTGTTCAGTGTAGGTGGCGATACCACAGGCTACATCGGCTATTTCAAATGCTGAAATAGGAGTAAAGGAGCTACTTGTAACCAATTTAATACACTCTAGCAGGTTAAAAGGATCATTGGGAATAATTTATAGGGGAGAAATTTTTTGGGTGAACTGTCCCTTTAAGTGTAGCAGCCCACAGTCTTTCCACAGACTCCTTTGTCATAATGACACTTGCTTTTAGCTGTTTACAACTGCTTTTAGGTAGGATCAAAATGGAGGAAGCCTGTTGCTGATAAGACAACTGAACGTCAAAAATGGTAAGTTTGTGTACTTTTTTTTTACTTTACGGAATGTTTTTGTTAATGGGGGGCATATAGACATTTTGTTATTTTAGACGGAGAGAGGTTATATATGAGAGGGGAGTGTATATTTGTTTTGTGCAGGAGCCAGTTTAGTGTGTTTATTGTTTAAGTGTGCTGCAAAACTAGGACAGCGACAACAAGATTACATTTGTGATGGGGGTCTGAGTTAAAGTTCCAAGGCGATACCACTAGTATTTTTGTAATAGAGAGATACGTGCGGCAATGGCAAGTGAAGGAGATCTTGTAGTAGAGGTTACACAGAGGGGTCATGTTAATGTGCATAATTAGGGTACCAATGGGAAGATAGGAGCCATTAGGGTAAAGCGTTGGTGGTTAATGTAGTGCGTGATGTCATAGCTAGGGTCATTTGTGCTTAGGGAAAGGGTCCTCATTATTATATTAAATTGTGATGAGGTAAGATTTCCAGGTTAGATTGTGCTAGGGAGAATGTGACAGCACATACAGGGTTAAAGTACGGTGGGTGAGTCAAGGTTAGGTTTATTTGTATAACATATGCACCAGTGTAATAACCAATGGTATCAGAAACTCTCTGGCAGCTGGTTATAGCAATCAGCCATCAAGCGCTGCTATTATATATTTACATACACTAAGCAAGCTGTCACTTAATAAAAGCAGAATGATCTGGCCAGTACAATGAAATTAATCTAGTCTTTAGTGTTTGCTGCAGCATTGGTTAGAATCTTCATATTGCCATATAGGGAAAAATCTTTTAGGTTTTTTTTTTGCTTCTTTAGTGACTCAAAAAAATATTAACAGATGTCATGCAAAAGTCAGGGTTTATTGTAACTGTCACATGTTGTAAACATGTAAATTTTAGTAAGATTGGTTGGGTACGGCTATTCATGAGATATAACAAACTGAAAAATGGCATAAAATAGCTGACTGAGCTTACAATATGGCTGCATGATGTTGTCACGACTTGCTATAAAATAATAAATATCAGCCTTATTAATTTAAGTAATTTGCCATGGAATCTCAAAGCCTCGTTATTTCCCTTTGGGTACTAATAATATAAATTAACACCTCTCTGGCATTTATTTATTCCCCTAGAGTGCAAGCTCTTGCAACATTTAGCATAATCTAAAGATCAGATTAATAAAATATAAATAACATCAATAGCCATACAATTCTTCATGCCTTTCTGCTGCAAACAGATAAAACTAAGGTAAAAACTATAACAAAATACATTTATATTCTTTCTACATTCTATGTACATTATTCATATTTCATTTTTTTGTAAGCAAAACACTTCAAATAATATCATTTAAATACTAATTGCAAAATAATATAATATTTTATGACAGAGTGTTTCTGGGTAGTTTTGTTTTCCAGGCACAGGTCAGGAGACATTAAGGAGCGATTGGCCATGTCTGTTTTATTGAGTGTGGAAATTACTGAATTGAGTAGCTCCAGTCTCAAAGGTCATTAGACATTTTCCAAATCATATATTTGAAGGGAGCAATCTCTTTTTTAGCCTTGAGCTAACCACTGTCTTCATATCTTATGCAACAAAAGAAATTAATAAATAAAGCTAATCAAACAATAAGATGTAAGTAAGCATTTGAGACATAAAAATGCATTTTCCTCTGAATTAATTAAAGTGGCCTGCGGTGAGACAGATTTGCTTTGAAGTCAAAATAGGGATTTCGGGCCGGTGATTTTATTGATGATAGTAACATTCAGCTTGTTACTTTTAGTGTGTTACTGGAAATGCTACTTTGTTGCACACTTGCATATTTATCACTCCAGCCATCAAAACATTTAATTTGCACATGATTTACATTGCTATATGTTTCTATGTCCAGACAGCATTGGTGAGGGAAGACAACTGACAGGTGTTGTGTAGTTCTAGGTTATGACTTTGTTTATAGATTATTAGTGCAAAATCACCTACTCATGAGAATGAGCATGAAATTCTATCAGCAGCTACAAGACCCTGACTAAAGGAAAAACAAAGCAAAACATAAGTTCTTTAGGGTGGATTTACCTCTTTAGCATCACTGGACAAGTGCTATGACATTACTGTCCATATGAAACATAAACAATAAGGGTAATTAAAATAATGGTTCTGCTTCTTAGCCAGTGAGCAATCAGGCCTTTAAGGGACAGTACGTGAGATTTGTATATAAAACACAATAAAACACATTTGCAATATACTTTCATTATTTATTTTGCCCTCTTTTCATGTAATTTAGCTCTAAAAATGTAACAATTTCGAATTTCAAGAATTAACACTGCACCATGCTGACTTCCCAAGGCTAACTCCGCTATATATCTTTCCTTAATTAGCTTTATCAGATAACAACTGCAAAACAAATCACTCTATACTAATACTATAGCCAGGGCTAGCCTTGTTGTCTGTGGTCTAAAGTCCAGATTGGCTCCTTTAAATAAGGCAAATGGTGGGAAGGGATTGGCTATTGATAAATAATTTTAAAGCAACACAACACAAGGTGTTTAAAATTCCCTTTCAGGTCCATTTGTGAACAAACACACACTTCCTGTGGCTTCAAAATAATTTGCTTTAACCTATCCTTTTTCATGCACAATATGTTTTTTTTTTACATTTTTAAATAGTGCTAGTTTGTATCTACAAACTAAAGTTTAGGGTTTTATGTTCCTTTAAGGGGATTCCCATTTTCTGGGCAAATAAAAAGCAAAGGTTGCTTTAACCTAACCTTTTTTCATATAAAATATGTTGTTGTTTTTTAAACATGTTTAAATAGTGCTAGTTTGTATGTATAAGCAAATGGTTAGGGTTCTATGTCCATTTAAGGGGATTTCCATTTTATGGCCAAATATAAAAACTTAAATGTAAGTAAATACATTTAATACATGTAATACAAAGGGGCAATGTATTAGATAATTCTACTGAAATTAACAGTACATGGGATGTACAATAACCCTTGAAAGTTAGATAAGCGGAACATACTATATACATTATAAAGAAAGGGGTTTTTTATTGTTTTTTTTAAAAAAAACATCCTTTGTTCTTGCATTTTTGGGGGGGCATAGTGGGCGGTGCTCCCAGAACTACATGGGAGTTCTGGTGATGTAACCAGGAAGGTGCGGGGTGACATCACAGAGAGGGTGTGGCCACAATATGACAGGCAGGTAAAGGAGATGGATTGGGGAGTGCTGTTCAAACCCATCAATCTCAGCTCCCTTATTAGCCACAGACCTCCAAGACCCATCATTTGAAAGAGAATGGTGGTTTTGAAAAGACACTAACAAGCACCTGCTTTAGAAAAAGTACCAACACAACACATGGGGATTTACCTGGGAATGGGACATAATATGCTCAATAAACAAATCTTTTCTGTCTAGAGACACCTAATAAACTAATAAACTTTAGATGTAGATAAGTCCCTCTCTTAAAAAATAAAATGTGAATTTTGTCTGTATGGGCAGGTGCTGTAGTAACAGTGATCACCTTTCAAGAAAAAAGTGCTTTTATTTCTGTATTGCACAAGGGGCCCTCCGATCTATATTATAATCTCCAAAAGCCTGTATGGGTCCCTATTTCACATGTGGCTACACTTGATGAGAATTTAGTAATGTTATTACAGTAACAGCAGTGGTCACCTGGCTGTTTGCAATATTATTTCCTAAAATCATAACAAAATATATATATATTTATTTAAATTTTGCCGCAGCTATCTCGCATGCCATGAAATATGAATAAAATAATGGTATATTCTGAATCTGCTGGGCCTGCTTAAACAAATTAAACAATGTATAATTTGCTGTGCAGAACCAAGCTATATAAAAAAAAAGTCAAAACAGTCCGAGTAAGGGGTGGTTTTGAGACAAAGCTAAGAAAAGTGTGCGTATTTACTTAGCATAAAAATAGCAATGCTGCTTTAAAATGGAATGTATTCATTTTCATATATTTAATCATAAATTATGTTTAGCTAAAATGTTTACACTTGAGAATGCATTTGGTGATCCTCAGAAGGTACAGATTCTCATTACATTTATGTAGCCAAGTCAGTTGGAAAAACAAAGCCCATCTGGCTTGTGTTTTTTTTTTACTTGGAATTATTCTTTCATTTGCTTGGATTTAATCTTACAAAACAGTTACAGCCCATTATTGTCGGATAGAACTGTACAATGTAATACTGATAGTAGAATATGTATAAACCACAGACTGGAACACAATGTTGCAATATGCTACATTTGTTATCTTAAAGGGCCATTATGATGGAAAATGACAGTCTAATTTGCTAGAGCATGTAACTTTAATATTAGTGACTCTGAAACTATGAGCTAGATTACAAGTGGAGTGCTAATTTTTTGCAAGCCTGTAAACATTACAAGTGGCTGGTTATTGCTACCGCAAGTTTGCGGTAGCAACTAGGACTCAAAAAATTAACCAGAGGTCAGACCTCTGGTTAATTCTTTAAATATCCCACAATTGCCTTCAAAATGAAGTTTGTAGTGGCTTTTATTTTTAAAACTGCACAAAGCTTTTTTCGGGGGCTAAAGTTGGTGGGTGGTGTTAGAAAAAAAATGGCACTGAAAATTGCTTATACATTGCGGTCTATAAAGGTTGTGTGTTCACAGTAAATATATACTGTATGTATATGCTTATATACAGTATACAACAGAAGTAAGTACACCCCAGTGCAATATCACTTAAAGGGACATAAACACCAAAAAATTATTTCATGAATTAGATAGAGAATACAATTTTAAACAACGTTCTAATTTACTTATATTATCTAATCGATTTCATTCTCATTCTATATATTTATGCAGCCACCAATCATCAGCTAGAACCTAGGTTCTCTGCTGCCCCTGAGCTTGCCTAGATAAACCTTTCAGTAAAGGATAGCAAGAGAAGGAAGCAAAATAAATAATAGAAGTAAATTGGAAAGTTGTTTAAAATTGTATTCTCTATCTGAATCTTAAACTTTGGAATAATTTGATATTTAAGTGATATTGCCCAGGGGTGCACTCACTTCTGTTGTATGCTGTACATATATATTTTTTATGTGTTTATATGTGTATATACACATATTAACACATATATATATATATATATATATATATATATATATATATATATATATATATATATATATATATATATATAAAACACACAGAGAAAACAAAAATGGAAAGGTTAGTCACCGCATCTGGCCAAATGGGACAAGCTCAGGTACCACGTCAAGGTCCTTTCCAATACCTGAGACCCTAAAACAGCTACACAATGCAAGCTTTCAAATCCAAACAAACTGAAAACAAGGGAAGGGTGCACAGAAATATGTAACCACCCTAGACATATACAAAACACGGAAGGGAACTGCACTCTCATACCGGACCGGGTACACATCCCATGACCCTGCAACATGCTCAGCCCTGGGTGCCACTGGCACTCACAGGAAGCTGGGCTGTCCCCAGAGCCACAAGCAGTTAACCCCAGACAGCTCTGGGTGCAAGAACCATAGGGAAAATTACAAAACAAACTAATACAACACACAGAGAAAACCCAGCACTCACTTACAAGCTCTCAGCTAAGATTTAAAAGCAAAAATGGAAAGGTTAGTCACCGCATCTGGCCAAATGGGACAAGCTCAGGTACCACGTCAAGGTCCTTTCCATTACCTGAGACCCTAAAACAGCCACACAATGCAAGCTTTCAAATCCAAACAAACTGAAAACAAGGGAAGGGTGCACAGGAATATGTAACCACCCTAGACATATACAAAACACGGAAGGGAACTGCACTCTCATACCGGACCGGGTACACATCCCATGACCCTGCAACATGCTCAGCCCTGGGTGCCACTGGCACTCACAGGAAGCTGGGCTGTCCCCAGAGCCACAAGCAGTTAACGCCAGACAGGTCTGGGTGCAAGAACCATAGGGAAAATTACAAAACAAACTAATACAACACACAGAGAAAACCCAGCACTCACTTACAAGCTCTCAGCTAAGATTTAAAAGCAAAAATGGAAAGGTTAGTCACCGCATCTGGCCAAATGGGACAAGCTCAGGTACCACGTCAAGGTCCTTTCCAATACCTGAGACCCTAAAACAGCCACACAATGCAAGGACCTTGACGTGGTACCTGAGCTTGTCCCATTTGGCCAGATGCGGTGACTAACCTTTCCATTTTTGCTTTTAAATCTTAGCTGAGAGCTTGTAAGTGAGTGCTGGGTTTTCTCTGTGTGTTGTATTAGTTTGTTTTGTAATTTTCCCTATGGTTCTTGCACCCAGAGCTGTCTGGGGTTAACTGCTTGTGGCTCTGGGGACAGCCCAGCTTCCTGTGAGTGCCAGTGGCACCCAGGGCTGAGCATGTTGCAGGGTCATGGGATGTGTACCCGGTCCGGTATGAGAGTGCAGTTCCCTTCCGTGTTTTGTATATATATATATATTTATTTGCTGCACGACTTGATAAAAAGTACACTAACACCCATAAACTACCTATTAACCCCTAAACCGAGGCCCTCCCGCAAGCATCGCAAACACTATAATAAAATTATTAACCCCTAATCTGCCGCTCCGGTCATCGCCGCAACTATAATAAACATATTAACCCCTAAACCGCCATCCCACCTCGCAAACATTAGTTAAATATTATTAACACCTAATCTGCCGTCCCTAACATCGCCGCCACTTACATTATACTTATTAACCCTTAATTTTCCACTCCGGACATCGCCGCTACCTACATTATATTTATTAACCCCTAATCTGCCGCCCCCAATGTCGCGGCCACTATACTAAATGTATTAACCCCTAAACCTAAGTCTAACCCTAACCCTTACACCCCCTAACAAATATAATTTAAATACATCTAAATAAAATTACTATAATTAACTAAATTATTCCTATTTAAAACTAAATACTTACCTATAAAATAAACCCTAAGCTAGCTACAATATAACTAATAGTTACATTGTAGCTATCTTAGGGTTTATTTTTATTTTACAGGCAAGTTTGTATTTATTTTAACTAGGTAGAATAGTTACTAAATAGTTATTAACTATTTAATAACTATCTAGCTAAATTAAATACAAATGTACCTGTAAAATAAAACCTAACCTAAGTTACACTAACACCTAACACTACACTACAATTAAATAAATTACCTAAATTACAGTAGGGCTGGGATAGCCTAGACATTCACCTGCCTCGTAGCTGGGAAGCATAGCCAGCACAAGAGACGGAGGCGACAGCTAAAGCCATACATGACACTCTGAGAGGGCTGCGGTACATCAAGGCACCAGAGGAGTCCCTATCAGGCAACTGGTATCTCGGCTGGAAGAGAAGGGGTGAAAACGGCAAAGCACCCCCATGCTGTGAAGCTTACCTGTGAATAGCCTGGGCGAAGGAGGTCGAGGTGAGCTGCCGGAGCTGTCGAGATCGACTGGGGTGGGCGGCCTGTGCTCCCGTAGGTAAAGACCGGCATAGACTGTGCAAGACGCCGGAGCATTAGCATAAGGTGCGCAAAACTAAAAAAGGAAAAGCCGTGACACTCAGAAACGCCGGAAGACGCGTGAAAGGACACGTTGCAAAAGGGATGACACGTAGCTGTACAGCCTGCTGGAAGCAACCCCAGAGCGGCTAAGGAGAGCGGCCGGAGGAACACACTGTCTTGTGAGTTGTATCTTGCGATACCACATACTTTATTTTTCTTATTGTGGGGCTGGGTTGCTGAAGTCAGGGGCTGATAAGAGAGAGACTAAGGTGACGGCTCGCAATAGACCCCTCGAAGGCCACTAATGATCATAACCTGTACTACGCCAACATAAATGACCTACCCTTACTCAAACTATAGTGACCAGGGTGCAAGTTGGAAACAAGTTAAAGGGTGCTTGACGTGTTTGCTGTAGGGAACTGGGCCCTGAAACACACTTTGTCTCATTCAGCAACTGCAAGCAATATACGTTAACAGCAATAAGCGCTGCATAGACATGGTTTGTATGTGGAAGAGTCCTTTTTGGTCTGGATAGTGACTGAGTTAAGTCCCACACTGTATGTGATTAGGCCAAGGCTGGGGTGATAGTTGGACTCCGCATCTGACTCCCAAGTGGCACATATAGTTAATATCTCCTCCAGCTTATCACCACTAGACAGCGGATATGAAGTTCAGCCGGTCCTGAGATTCAAATCGGGAGACCGAGGAACAGGAGGTGTTCAGGCTACCAAGGTTTTAATACCAACATTTTGCAACTGTAGGTGGACTGAATTCAACCTTGACCAGACAACTGAGTAGTATTCAGGGAGAGGAACTCCCCAAATCTGTCTGAAGGGCTCCTTCTTTTTTCTATAAATCAGGATACTCTAGGTTGGCATGAACTGGGCAGACCACTCCACTATTTCACTACCTACACTGTGTGGTATTTAATGCTGATCACTGTTGGAGCTATTGCATTTAGTGGACATGAATATAACTTAACCCTTTGCAGGCTTTTCAGATGATTAATACTCATACCCGGTAATCCCCAGAGTATAACTTTCTGGGATAAGAATACATAATCTGAGTCCTAGAGGGCAATTCTTATATTGGCTCAAGGACTTACTTGATAAGTTCGCTGTGTTTTGTCCCCAGTAGAGGGTATAAATAGAGGTTAAATTATCAAATATCCTGAATCTGAGTAAATTACCTTGAATAGGGTGTTTAGATATTTAAACAGGAGTACCCTTAGGGGATCCCTATTCGACAATTAATTGAATGTGAATTGTGTCAGAAGGGTTCCTTTTTCTGTGTTTCTGTTCTGTTTTTGGTGCTAGGTTAGTTGAGAAACAGTATCTGGTAGTGTCAGAACTAGTAGCTGTAAGTTACTATACTAAAAGCAGTTCTCTGCGGCTCTAGTTCTAGAGTCTTAGACTTAGTTAAAAGCTTTAGATAAATTCGCTGGGAGATTTAGATTCACTGTTTTATCTAGTCCTGCAATTTTTGGATGGCGTTGCGATAAAATTCCACTTACCTTCACTTGGATTGCTTTGTGGGGGTCTTTTTGTTGCTTTCCCCCTCTTTCTTGGGATTCCTCACTTTCCCACTTCCACTCTCACTATTCCTATGACATAATCACCCTTTTGTTTTCTCACAAGACCACAGAAGTACGATAATTTGGATTTAAATTTCTACTTTCTTCACCACACTTAATAGGAAAGACTTTTCCTGATTTCTTACTCATGGACAAATATATGTCCCACTCTAAATCAAACTCACCCGTGATGCCACCCAAACAGAAGGACAAAAGGACTAAGCCCAGTGAGCCTGAGATCTGCAGCGAATTAGGTATGAGCAGTATTGATACTACAACACTATTACACCAAATATCTGAACTGTTAATGCCCCAGTTCGATGCCCTGAAGCAAGAAATAAGCAACCTATTGGTAGAAGTTAAGCAATTCTCTCCTAGACTTATGGAATTGGAAACAAGAGTTTCCGACTTAGAAGATAAACTATCTACTCAGGAACAGTTAAATGAAACACAAGGCAAGACCCTACATACACTACAAGCTAAGTTAGAGTACTTAGAGGATAGGTCACGGCGCAACAACCTTAGGGTTGTTGGGCTCCCCGAAACTGCAGAATACTTTGACCTTTTAAAATTTGCCTCTACTATACTTCTGCAAATGGTTGGCAGCCAGATAGAAAATTTAGTGATTCCAGTGGAAAGAGCACATAGATTAGGACCAGTACAGGATAAAGCGGTAGCTATGCATAAGCCTAGACCAGTAATAATAAAATACTTAAATTTTCAAGACAAGTTTCATCTCCTAAGACTATACCATAAGAATAACGGAATTAAGGTAGGCCAGACAACGATACTGCCGTTCCAGGATTTTTCGATAGAAACACAAACAAAAATGAAAATTTTGGAAATGGCACCATACTGCTCCAGACTTATTAATGCCAACCTGAAGGCTAGAGTGCTGTATCCTGCGAAAGTGGTGCTGGAGAGGGATGGCTCCATGCTCACATTCTCAAAAGTGGATGAAATTAAGGCCTATTGTCAAAAGACCGGGGTACAGTGAGATTATCAGGTATCCTAGGCGGAAATATGTAGACATTGTACCAATCTTAGTTTTTACGTTGAAATTGCTTTTATTTCTAGGTGTAAGGTGTTTTGATGCTTGTCGTCCTCCAGCCCTTTCCTTTCCCAGCCTCCTAGGGAAGCTTATAAAAAAGGGGAAGAGAACTAAATGCAATAGTGTTGGGGGAATTCTGTCCCCCCAACTATTAGTGAATTCTGGTAATTTTTCTAGACGTTTGAATGTTAAGCAGATATATGCTGGATTTAATATTTTGTTCATTGGGATTTTGAATTTTGGTGCAGGTTTAGCTGGTTCTCCCCAGCTTCTTATTCTTATCCCCCCCCCCTTTTTTTTTTTTCTCCCTTCCTCCTCCCCATCCGTTCCGTATGCTGCAAACTAGCAAATGACTAGATAAATGGAGATGAATAAACTTAAATTGTTGTCCTGGAACATAGGAGGTATATCTTCACCTATTAAGCGAAAACTGATGATAAAACTTCTGGGCTCCCATAAACCTGACCTAGCTTTTATTCAAGAAACCCATTTATCCCCGGCTGAAGCGGCCAAATTACAGATTAAATGGGTAGGGAAGGTTCTATTTACTTCCTACAATCAAAGGAAAAGAGGTCTAGCTATACTGATCAATAAACAATTAGAGTATCAAATTATATCACTATATAACGATCCGGAGGGAAGGTACCAAATCTTAGAAATCATAATAAACAGAAAACCATATGTTTTTTGCAACATTTATGGCCCCAATAAAACCGACAGAGATTTTTGGGAAACATTGGGCCTCAAACTTTTTCAGTTTGTAGGCAAAAACATTATAGTAGTTGGTGACTACAATATGACCTTTTCAAATTTGTTAGATAGATTTAATAGTAGATCAATGGACAAAAAGATGAGGGAATCAAAGATACTCCGTAATTGTCAGAAACTAGCTTTAAAGGATGTTTGGCGAATCCAGCATCCAGATCAGAAGGGGTATACGTGTGAGTCCAGATAATTTAGATCCTTCTCTAGGATAGATTTCTTTTTAGTTTCTGGTCAATTAATGAAATCCGACATAAAATCGGATATTAAAGATATTACGTTATCGGACCATGCAATTATTTCACTAGAGATCCACCATAAGATCCCCACTCGTAACAGTAATGCGTGTTTTTTCTTTCCGCAATATCTGGTTCAAATATTAAATTTAGGTCATGGCTCCAAGAAAAATGGAGAGTTTTTTTTAACCATAATAAAGATTATATGGATAAACCTGAAATTCTATGGGAAACCGCAAAGGCGGTCTTTAGAGGCGAAATAAAAGCATATCTTATTAGGATAAAGAAAAAAAGAGACCAGAGAGAGGAACAACTAGCGAACACACTTAAAAATGCATATACACGTTATATCCAAGACAAAACTAAATTTAATTGGGATAAATATAGAAAGATTAGAGGGGAGCACAATCTTTTTCTCAAGCAAAAAATGGCAGAAGAGGAGCAGAAGCAAAAAGCCTTCTTTGCAGGGAGTCAGGGCATCTCGGCCAAAATATTAGCCAAAATTACAAAAACCAGACAACAGAAAATTTTTATCTCAGCCATTAACCATCAAAATAAGATTTTCAATAAAAGTTCAGAAATAAGACAGGTTTTTTTAGACTACTATCAAAAGTTATACTCTTCCAGTGCAATAAAACAAAGTAATAAGGAGAAGTTCTGGCAGAAGATCAAAGTGCCCCAGATCTCAAAGACTGACCTACAAAGATTGAATGAACCAATCACAATAAAAGAGATATCAGATGCTATAATTAAGCTTAAAGAAGGCAAAACTCCAGGGCCGGATGCTATGCCTGCCGAATTCTACAAACTTTTGCAAGAACAAATCCTCCCCTTGTTACATACACTCTTTAATGATTATTTCATTGAAAATAAATCACAATCTCCACTATTTACATCTTCCAATATAGTTCTGATCTTAAAGAAAGGTGAAGATCCCACTTCCCCCGCAGCATATAGACCTATCTCCCTCCTGAACCAGGACTATAAACTGCTGATGGCTATTATCTCTAATCGTCTCAAAAAATGCTTGCATTACATCATACACCCAGATCAATCAGGATTTATGATAGGACGTAATCCTGTCAAAAATATACGAAAAGTACAGCTAGTCCTAGATTATTTTGCAAATAAAGTTTATAAAACGGCAAACTATAAACCAGATCTTGCAATACTATCAGTCGACGCCGAAAAGGCGTTCGACTCGATCGGGTGGGACCACCTCTTTGAGTCATTAGAGAGATTTGGAATGATAGGGCCTGTCCATAAATTTATACAGATGATTTATAAAAACCCAATGTCAGCAATCATAGTAAATGGTGAAGCTTCTGAGTATTTTCCATTGGGGCGAGGGACAAGACAAGGTTGCCCGATATCCCCATTACTCTTTAATTTATCTCTTGAACCGCTGGCAATTTATCTAAGGCAGGAGTTAAAGGGGATTAGAATAGGTCATCAGGACATGGTGCTCTCACTTTTTGCGGACGATCTTTTATTATTTCTAAGTAGCACGGTTCAATCTATACCACAAGTTCTATCCATATTTGAGCTGTTTGGATCCTTCTCGGGGTATAGGATCAATAACGAAAAATCGGAACTTCTATGGATATATAAACCTATACAGGTAGTAACCCACCCGTTTCATGAAACGGTGTGTATACAATATCTGGGCATAAGTTTGAGTAGAAACCCTAGGGATTGGTATGAATTGAACTTTCCTAAATGTATTAAAGAGTTGCAAGAAAAAGTTCAACTTTGGTCCAATTTACCACTGAGTATCTCGGCTAGAATTATGCTCATAAAAGCTATCATTTTTCCCAAACTGCTATACTTCCTCCAAAACTTTCCATTGCTATTGTATAATAAAGATGTCCAGACGCTACAAAGGGCTTTAAATAACTTTATTTGGTGAGAGAAAAAGCCCTGAATAGCATTTGCAACCTTAACACTCCCAAAACAGTACGGAGGTCTAGCATGCCCAAACATTAGAATCTACAACTATGCAGCTGTGGGCAAATTTGCGCTAGATTGGATAACTGAGAAAGGCCACGTTACATTGTATGACATAGAGTCACATCTGGTATCCCCCTTTAACTTAAAAGCAATTTTACACAATCCAGCAATTCAGTTGCCAACCAATATAACACAATATGTCACTATTAAAGATGTTTTAAGGACGTGGCAAAAAGTGTGTTTAGGAATTAGGACCAATTTCCGTAAATCGACCTTTCTCCCGTTAACAGGAAATCCAAGTTTCGCACCAGGGCTGAACATGTCAGTCTTTTCTAGATGGGCCCAAGCCGGTCTTCATTCTCTAGGGCAAGTATGTCAGGAAGGAAAATTGATTGTAAGACCCTTTGAAGAGTTGAAAGGTAAATATAATCTAGAAAGGTCATCTCTATATGCTTATCTACAAGTCAGCCATTGGATAGCGAATTTAAGAATTGAAACAGGGATGGAACTGGAAAAAGGAGGATTAGGTAGAGTAATCCAATCTTACGCTGATGGGGTCAATAGAATCTCACAAATATATAGAATGTTAATTAATGCTCAAGGGGAAATTCATTTGAATAGATTACTTGGGAAATGGGATAAGATCCTACTAATAGCTGAGAAAGAGCGGATCTCTGCCAGTGTTAAGCTCGCAATGAAAGCAACTACTTTAGTTACCTGGTGGGAATCACACATCAAATTACTGAATATGGCATATCTTTCCCCTGACCGCATATCTAGATGGAGTGGAAATACAACATTAGGAGAATGCCCTAAATGTAGACAAGAAAGAGCAGACCTGTCCCATTGTGTGTGGATGTGTCCGAAAGTTAGGCAGTTCTGGAACAAAGTTAATTATTGGTGTAATAAGGTTATGGGAGTCCAGACGGAACGTTCACAGTTTGAGGTAGTCTTTTTAGTCCATCAAAGTAACACTAAATATGGAACTAACCACAAATTTCTGAATGCAATGATATTAGTGGGCAGAAATGTGATTTTCACTAATTAGAAGGGTAGGGGTGATCTAAAACTGTCGGAATTTATCAGGAAAGCTCAGCATTAAATAATATTAGACCAGTACAATATAAAAATCACCAATAATAAACAACTACGGCAATTTTTCATTAAATGGAAAATGATGATTCTCTCTCTCCCTATAACCATCCAGAGACAAATAGTGATAGTTTTTAAGAAATCCGAATGGTTTCTGCAGCAAATACAGACAGGAGAATTCCCAAGTACATGGTCATTTGACTAGGCTGACGGCAGGAGGGGGGATTTATTGGATTCTCTGTCCTTCTCCTCCCCTCCCTCCCCCTCATCCCCCCTTTTTTTTTTTTTCCCCTAGTGACCTGGTGGGTAGATGTTAGTCATAAGATAGATCCGAGATATTGGAATCAAATTAAGCTGGTGGAGAGAACCTTAGTACTATGATCAGAATTTATGTTGGAAATTACGTTGTGAGCTATCACTGTACCATATTAGTGTATAAATATAAATTTAAAATGCTGTACTTCTATTGGAGGCCATTAATGGCAACAGGTTTTGGTTTGTATTTTTGAATCTTTTTTCTTTTTTTTCTTGTCTTTCTTGCTTGTATGCAATATAAGATGTATGATACAGCTATGGCTAGGTAAAATGAATATCTGCCATAGAAAAGTTTTTGTTGTTTGACTGTTTGACCCAATAAAATATTTAAAAAAAAAAACACTAAATTACAGAAAATAATAAACAAATTACAGATATTTAAACTGTAATTACACCTAAGCTAATAGCCCTATCAAAATAAAAAAGCCCCCCCAAAATAAAAAAAAACCCTAGCCTAAACTAAACTACCAATAGCCCTTAAAAGGGCCTTTTGCGGGACATTGCCCCAAAGAAATCAGCTCTTTTACCTGTAAAGAAAAATACAAACACCCCCCAACAGTAAAACCCACCACCGACACAACCAACCCCCCAAATAAAATACTATCTTAAAAAAACCTAAGCTCCCCTTTGCCCTGAAAAGGGCATTTGGATGGGCATTGCCCTTAAAAGGGCAGTTAGCTCTTTTGCGGCCCAAACCCTAATCTAAAAAATAAAACCCACCCAATACACCCTTAAAAAAAACTAACACTAACCCCCTGAAGATCGACTTACAGTTCTGAAGACCCGACATCCATCGGCAGAAGTCTTCACCCAACCGGTCCGAAGTCCTCAACCAAGCCGGGAGAAGTCTTCATCCAAGCCGGGCGAAGTGGTCCTCCAGACGGGCAGAAGTCTTCATCCAGACGGCATTTTCTATCTTCATCCATCCAACGCGGAGCGGCTCCATCTTCAAGACATCCGGCGCGGAGCATCCTCTTCAAACGACGGCTTCTTACTGAATGACGGTTCCTTTAAATGACGTCATCCAAGATGGCATCCCTTAGATTCTATCAGCCAATTGGAATTAAGGTAGAAAAAATCCTATTGGCTGATGCAATCAGCCAATAGGATTGAGCTTGCATTCTATTGGCTGATTTGAACAGCCAATAGAATGCAAGCTCAATCCTATTGGCTGATTGGATCAGCCAATAGGATTTTTTCTACCTTAATTCCGATTGGCTGATAGAATTATATCAGCCAATCGGAATCTAAGGGACGCTATCTTGGATGACATCACTTAAAGGAACCGTTATTCAGTAAGAAGCTGTCATTTGAAGAGGATGCTCCGCGCCGGATGTCTTGAAGATGGAGCCGCTCCACGTCGGATGGATGAAGATAGAAGATGCCGTCTGGATGAAGACTTCTGCCCGTCTGGAGGACCACTTCGCCCGGCTTGGATGAAGCCTTCTCCCGGCTTCGTTGAGGACTTCGGCCCGGCTGGGTGAAGACTTCTGCCGCTTCCTTAATGATGGATGTTGGGTCTTCAGAACTGTAAGTCGATCATCAGGGGGTTAGTGTTAGTTTTTTTAAGGGTGTATTTGATGAGTTTTATTTTTTAGATTAGGGTTTGGGCCGCAAAAGAGCTAACTGCCCTTTTAAGGGCAATGCCCATCCAAATGCCCTTTTCAGGGCAATGGGGAGCTTAGGTTTTTTTAGATAGTATTTTATTTGGGGGGTTGGTTGTGTGGGTGGTGGGTTTTACTGTTGGGAGGGTGTTTGTATTTTTTTTACAGGTAAAAGAGCTGATTACTTTGGAGCAATGCCCCGCAAAAGGCCCTTTTAAGGGCAATTGGTAGTTTAGTTTAGGCTAGGGTTTTTTTTTATTTTGTATTTTGGTTTTTTATTGAGATATTCAAATAATATATCATGTACATACAATGTGAGAAATAGCATATTACTAACTGTTACATTTGCAATAATATCTTATTGAAAATAGTTTTAGTTGCAATTTCACAAACCCGGTAATACATTGCTGTAATATTTCTAATATTAAGTAACATAAATGCAACATTTTCTTCTTGCATCCATATATACTATATAAGTATTTAACATTGACACAACAATGTAGACTTAATGTAATCTTTACTCTCTTTTTTTCCCCTTCCCTTTTCTTTTTTTATTTTTTTATTTTGATAGGGCTATTAGATTAGGTGTAATTAGTTTAAATATCTGTAATTTGTTTATTATTTTCTGTAATTTAGTGTGTTTTTTGTACTTTAGCTAATTTATTTAAGTGTATTTAATTTAGGTAATTTATTTAATTGTAGTGTAGTGTTAGGTGTTAGTGTAACTTAGGATAGGTTTTATTTTACAGGTAAATTTGTATTTAATTTAGCTAGGTAGTTATTAAATAGCTAATAAGTATTTAGTAACTATTCTACCTAGTTAAAATAAATACAAACTTGCCTGTAAAATAAAAATAAACCCTAAGCTAGCTACAATGTAACTATTAGTTATATTGTAGCTAGCTTAGGGTTTATTTTATGGTTAGGTATTTAGTTTTAAATAGGAATTATTTAGGTAATTATAGTCATTGTATTTAGATGTATTTAAATTATATTTAAGTTAGAGGGGGTAGGGTTAGACTTAGGTTTAGGGGTTAATACATTTAGTATAGTGGCGGCAACTTTGGGGGCGGCAGATTAGGGGTTAATAAATATTAGGTAGGTAGCGGCGATGTTGGGGGCAGCAGATTAGGGGTTCATAACTATAATGTAGGTGGCGGCGGTGTCCAGAGCGGAAGATTAGGGGTTAAAAAATATAATGCAGGTGTCGACAATGTTGGGGGCGGCAGATTAGGGGTTAATAAGTGTATGATTAGGGGTGTTTAAACACGGGGTTCATGTTAGGGTGTTAGGTGTAGACATACATTTTCTTTCCCCATAGGAATCAATGGGACTACGTTACTGAGTTTTACGCTGCTTTTTCGCAGGTGTTAAACTTTTTCTCTGCCGGCTTTCCCCATTGATGTCTATGGGGAAATCGTGCATGAGCACGTACAACCAGCTCACCGCTGACTTAAGCAGCGCTGGTACTGAAGTGTGGTGAGCGCTGAGCACAATTTTGCTCAACGCTCACTTCTTGCCTTTTAACGCCTGGTTTGTAGAGACCCGTAATACCAGTGGTGCAGGTAAGTGACCGGTGAGAGAAAACTGCTCGTTAGCACCGCACAGCTCAAAATTAAAAACTCGTAATCTAGGTGATTGTTTTCTACGTTTTTCTCCCTTTTTTATATGTTCCCAATGCTCCATTTTACCTGCTGGAGTGTATTTAATTGTTTGCAAATGGCTCCTTTACCTTTATTTGTTATTTGAAATAGCTATTTTATCTGTTATTTTGCCACATACACTGAAAATAAAAAAAGCAAATGATTTCTCTGTAGTAGAAATTAGTATTATTTTTTAAAATGTAGCATTTTTAATACCTGACATAAATAACATTTATTTATTGTTATGACATGTCCTAGGCCAGTGATGGCGAACCTTGGCACTCCAGATGTTTCAGAACTACATTTCCCATGATGCTCAACTGGACTTCAGAGGGCCTAAGCATCATGGGAAATGTAGTTCTGAAACATCTGGAGTGCCAAGGTTCACCATTACTGTCCTAGGTGATATTTTTAATGAGGGAATAATCAGCTATTCCAAATACAGTAATAAACAAGAAGGATATATACATTTAAAAGGACATGAAACCCAATAATTTTCTTTCAGGATTCAGATAGAACATACAATTTTAACCCCTTGACCCAAAACAACGTATATATGCATCATGCGGTACAAAGCCCATTGTACCACAAAACATATATATACCTAGCAGCTTCAGGAAGCTACAGCAGCCTCAGCTCTAAAGTGACAGCTGAGAGTTGCTGTTCCTGAGCTGCAGGCATCTGTCTGCATATGGTAAGGGAGCACGATTGGTGCTCCTGTTCCAGATGCCAGATCATTACCACCAAGTGCTTGTGTGGGAGGGAAGGCGAGAGTTGCATGTGCGGCATGGTAGAGGAAGAGGGGTGGGATCCTGAGCTACAGAAAAAGTTTGGAAGGGTGAGGGAGGGATGGGGATGCTGCGTTACAGAAAAATGGGGAATCAGGGTGGGGGCCATACAGAGGGATAGCAGGGAGGGGGGACCACTGCACTACAGAAAAAAATAAAATAATGAATAAATTTAAAAAATACAAATACCAATGCAAATTGGGTTCTGGCAGACAGCTGCCAGTTCCTAAGATGGCAGACACCCTTGGGAGGTGGGAGGGTTATAGAGCTGTTAGGGAGGGATCAAGGAAGTGGGAGGATAAAGGGGGGGGTCATACACTGCATAAAATACATAGATTAAATTAATTTATATAACAAAAATAAAAAAGCCCTAATACTTCATACTGGCAGACTATCTGCCAGTGCCTAAGATGGTGGTGAATAAGTGTGGGTGGTGATGGGGAGGTTAGAGCTGTTTGGGAGGGATCAGGGAGGTAGGCAGTGTCATGTAGGAGGGTAATCCTTACACTAGAATACTACAACACTTGCTAGCTAACGAATTAACCCCTTCACTGCCTGGAATTTCAGAAGTATGGTGCCCAGCTTCTAATTACCAAAAAAAACAACGACAAAGCCATGCATGTATGTTATTTGTGAACAAAGGGGATCCCAGAGAAGCTTTTACAACCATAACTGCACTAGCGGTGTGTAAATAATTTCAGTGAGAAACCCAAAGTTTGTGAAAAAGTTAAAGATTTTTTTTCAGTATGATTGCATTTGGTGGCAAAGTAGTGGCATGAAATATACCAAAATGGAAGTAGATTAATACCTTGGGTTATGTCTACTTAAAAAACAACAACATAGTTTAGATAGGTAATTAAAAAAACAAGGCTCTATGTCTGTTTAAATGGGGTGATAGCAAACATGTTAAAAAAATCACCAGTATTTTGGGCAGGTTTTTCTCTGATATTCCTGGTAGCAAAGGGGTCAAAAAAACTTTCAAATTTTCTTCTTTTATCATATTTGCTTCACTCTCTTGATAACTTTTGCTGAAGGAACAGCACTGCACTACTGACAGATAGCTGAAAACATCTAGTCAGCCAATCACAAGAGATATATTTGTGCAGGTGCCAATCACCAGCAAGCTCCCCCTATTGTAGGAAGTACATATTTCTTCAAAAATGAATATCAAGAGAACAAAGTACATCTGAATATAGAAATTAATTTTAAAGTGTCTTAAAATTACATTCTCTATATGCAAGTTAAATTTTTACTTTCCTTTCCCTTTAATACTCTGAAGTAGGTATAACAAGTCATTTGAAACACGACATATAACATGCACCAAGCAAAAAATCTGACTCCTACTTTTCTTTTTTTTTCCTTTTAACCATTACTCCTTGGCAGCTGTATATTGTTGTAAAAATACAAGTAGATCTATTCATTTGTTTATGTATGACATGTTTTACACAATGAAGACATTTTGTCAACCCCCCCCCCCTCACCACTGTCACCATGTTTCACTCTGTATAATTCATGAACAGGTTCCAGACTCAGAGCTTCTATTCTGTGTCTATAGCCAGAGCCAGGGGAAGCTTTTAGAGATATCAGGCTAACCTGACAAATTTATAATATATATTTACTTGAGTTTAGTCCAAGAGCAGACCTCACTATTTATTCCTTGTATTCAAAATTACATCTAAAGGCTCAGAAACCAATTTCACTGTAGACCTGCTCCAGAGTTGAGAGACAGATTTGGATTTCAGATTAAAGTCTAATTTTACAGTGTGCTAATGTAATATTAGCATTACAGATAGTCAGATAGGTATATTTTTTTATCTCCTCGATCATGTCTCAAAGCTAAAAGCATTTGCAAACATTAATAGTTACATTAAATAAATAAAAAATACACAGTGACCCAAAGTGCCCTGTGCAAATAATCTAAATGAAACATTGCTTCAGAAATCTAGTGCTTAAAATGTTTTTTTGTTTCAGTTACTTATAGTTAATAGGACATTAAAGTGAACGTTTTATTTATGAACCAGAGCAGAAATAATTAGCTACATTGCCAAAGTTCCACCATCAAACAAGTGCTTTAAATGCATTTAAAAAAAACTGTAATTTTGTTAGAAAAACATGCATCATTTACGAGACCCAGGACACACAACCTGAGAAGCCTTTTGAATGTTATTTTACTTCATATGATGTGACTAATCAGGGAACAATATAAATAAGCTCTTGCACATATTAACCAATTACTTTGCAGTATGTAGGAGCGCCAGACTTCTGCATTCCAAAAAAGTTAATAATGAAAGTGTATTGCAATGTTTATTATTATTATTATTATTATTATTATTATTATGCATAATGAAACATTTGTGAAACACAATTTTAAGTTTAGTCCCTTTATTTATATGGCCTAATGATCCTAAAAGATATAAATGAGTATTAATGAAATGTACCTATGTATTAGAACATTTTATTATTGCACTTTTGCTTGTATAGAACTATATGTTTAATTCCTGTATAGAATTAAACACATTGTTAAAGTCAGCTCCATATTGGAAATGGTCTGCCAATCCTGAAAGGAACAAGGCATGTGATTGGTATTTCATAGTTGCCAACCGTCCCAAATCACCAAGTACAATCCTGGGATTTTGCATTTTGTCCCTGGACTTCATTGTTCCTTCTGTGCCTGACTGCTTCCTTTGCATGGTGGTGTGGCAGTTGCAGATATTTGCCTAACATTTGGTTAGCTCTCCTTGGTAGCTAAAGTGTTAATATGCCTTTTACTATCCAAGAGTTAATATACCTCTTTTTATTACCTTTAGTCAACCCTATGTCAAATAGCCAAGGGGTTTAAAGCTCCTCGCTGTATATTGGTGTTTGATCTTTGCTTTAAAGGGACAATCTAGTCAAAATTAAACTTTCATGATTCAGATTGAGTATTCAATTTTAAGCAACTTTCTAATTTACTCCTATTATCACATTTTATTCGTTCTTTTGCTATCTTTATATGAAAAAACAAAAATCTGGGTAGTGCTTGCTGAGTAGTGGCCACATTTAGACACCAATCAGCAAGCGCTACCCAGGTGCTGAACCAAAAATGGGCCAGCTCCTAACCTTACATTATTGCTTTTCAAATAAAGATAGCAAGTGAACGAAGAAAATTTGATAATAGGAGTAAAGTTGCTTAAAATTGCATGCTCTCTCTAAATCATTAAAGATGAGTTTTGGCTAGACCATCCCTTTTTCTTTCATGATTCAGACAGAGCATACAATTTTAAACAACTTTCCAATGTACTGCCATTTCAGATTTACTTTATTCTCTTATTATCCTTTGCTGAAGGAGCAGCAATGCACTACTAGGAGCTAGCTGAATACAACTAGTGAGACAAATGTTTGCAAGCCCCAATCACCAGCTAACTCCCAGTAGTGTAGGATATGCACATGTTCTTTTTCAACAATTGATACCAATAGTGTCTAAATTAAGCCACCAATCAGCAAGTGCTACCGAGGTACTGAACCAAAAATGGACCGGCTCCTAAGCTTACATTCTTGCTTTTTCAAATAAAGATACCAAGAGAACAAAGAAAATTGATAATAGGAGTAAATTATAAAGTATGCTCTATCTAAATCATGAAAGATTAATTTTGACTAGACTATCCCTTAATACCTACCTGCCAATACTGTATCTAAAACCAGTGGCCAGTAACATATGCTTAGCCTTCTCTGAGTCTTACAGTCAATACATGAATGCATATGTTTCTATACATTTACTCAGCACATATTGGCAGCCTGTGGATTAATGCTTCACTTCATACAAATAAAGTATTCTCTTTATATAACATTAAAGGGGTATGAACCCCAACATTGTTATTTCATTATTCAGATAGAACATGCACTTTTAAACAACTTTCTAATTTGCTTCTTTTATAATTTTTTCTTGGTTCCACTGGTATCTTTTGTTGAAAAGCAGGGACTTATGCTTAGGAGCCGGCCAATTTCTAGAGCTCTTTAAGGCAGCAGTTTAGCAAGAATGTTATCCTTTTGCAAGAACACTAGATGGCAGCACTATTTCCTGCCTTGCAGCACTCTAGATGCCTACCTAGGTATCTCTTCGACAGAATATCATGGAAACTAAGCAAACTTGATAATAGAAGTAAATTGGAAAGTTTTTAAAAAATGATATGCTCTGTCTGAATCACAGAAGACAATATTTGGCTTTCATATCCCTTTAAGCCACCAATCTCTGGCAAGAAAACACCCAGGGCCGCCATCAGGGGGTGACAGGGGTGACTACTGTCAGGGGCCCAATGGGCTAGGGGGGGCCCCATGAGGCACTAAATCAGAGTGCTAATTGAGCATGGGAAATGTTATTACAAGGAGTAAAGTATTAGCATTTGAGAGGATTTCTGAGTGTGCACTAAACCACTATGCACAGTGTGAGACAGACTTGGCACTTTGTTTGTACAGTGTGTCAGACGGCTGATCACTTTCATTTGCAGAGGAGGTAGGAATTACTTAGCAAATGTTTTTTTATTTCTTTGTGCAATTTAAGATTGTAACTTCAGTGTGGTAGTAGTTGTATGGTGGGGCCAGGGACCCATAAAAACACATTTTTTTTAGCAGCAGTGGATTTATGATTATTTGACAATGCTGTAGAAATTCTATATTTGAAATCATGCAGAAATGTTTCCTCCTCAATACACAAATGATATATATATTACATTACAGTTTACTGCCCCTTTATGCAAGGACTTTCCAGATACAAGGAGGCATTTTATCTAAGATTTTTACATCTGCATAACATGTTATACTCTCAGTCTAAGATTGCTCAGTGTTGGAAATGAGACAGGTTAACTTAAAGCTGTTCAGTTTACACTACAGCTGACTTAACTTTGAAATGCATACCAACAAGCTTAAATCCTGCATTTGACCAGATCTAATGGTATGAGTACCACAGCTTATGGTTCCACCAAGACCATATAGAGTACAGCATTTTCAAAATCCACAACTACAGCTGACAGATGGGAACATTTGTATACTATATTTGAAGTGGTGCTCTTGGTAGGGGAAAATGGGCAAAATATCAAACAAACATATGTCAACCTTTTAAAAGTACTTTTCTTGCCATCTACCCAGATCATTAATGTACAATTTTGAATTCACAGAATTATTTTTGTTTGCACATTTACAAATATGATTCTTTAGAAAGTGATCTCTTAATTTCTGCATTTTTTATCATGCATGTCACACACTGTTGATTTAGGGGATTAAAGGTGCATATATGTTTCCTCCTGTGAGTGTTTCTGTGGGTGTCTGTGTTTATGTATTTGTGCTTTGGTTTGTGTCTCTATAAGTGTGTATGTATTTTTTTCTGTTGGTATCTCTGTGAGGGTGGGGGTGTATGTCTTTGTGCATTTTCTGTGGATGTCTGTGAGGGTGTGTGTATATGTCATTGAGCTTTTTCTATGGGTGTCTCTGCGAGGGTGGGCGTATGTTTGTCTTTGTGTATTTTCTCTGGATGCCACTGTGAGGATGGGTGTGTATGTCTGTGTTTTCTGTGGATGTCTCTGTGAGGGTGTGTGTGTGTGTATGTATGTCTGTATTTTCTGTGGATGTCTCTGTGAGGATGTGTATTTTCTGTGTATTTCTATGTGAGGGTGTGCGTATGTCTTTGTGTGTTTTCTGTGGATGTCTCAGTGAGGGTGTCAGTATGTATGTCTTTCTGTGTTTTATGTGGTTGTCTCTCTCTGTGTGTGTGTCTTTGTGTGCTTTATGAGGCTGTCTCTGTTGGTGTTTCCTTGGGTGTATGTGCAAGTTTGAGTTTGTGTGTGTATGTGTGTCCATTGTCTGTTCCTTTTTAGGACATTTTGACCTTACTACTGATTATTCACATCTTTCTACAGACTTTGAGACTAATGAGACCTTTCGGGAAGTCGCCAATCTACCATTTAATCTTTAAATTATTGTTTAGACAGTTCAGGGCCCTTCCTTTCAGCCACTGCATGCTGTTGTCATCATTTAGTTGGCATCTTCCTTTACAAAAAGATAATCAGAACTCCATATTTTGTTTTCTAAATCTCCTTTTTTTTACATAACTGTATTTTACCTCATTACTTGTCAGGTCAATGTAAACAAGTGCTGAGTGTCTGTTTGGGTGTCTGTGTCTGAGTTTCTTTGCGTGTCTGCTAGAGTGTCTATATGTGAATCCTTATGTGTGAGTGTGTGTGTGTGTGTTTCAGTGTATGTTACTACCTTTACAACATTTCCAAGTTTAAATAGACACTTAAGAATAAAGTGCATATACGTTTTAGCCACTTGGTCAAAAATTGCACATGTCAAAGGAGGGGGGGGGGGCCTGATCAATGGTTAAGTCAGGGGCCCCAAAATTTCTAGTGGCGGCCCTGAAAACACCTATTTGTATAATATTTTCTAAAGCTTTCCTTAGTTTCAAAAGGTTAAAGGGACAGTTTACTCAAAAATGTTCTCCCCTTTAATTTATTCCCAATGAGCCACTTTACCTGCTGGAGTGCATTCAATTGTTTACAAGTATTTCCATTACCCTTATATTGGCATTTAAAATAGTTGATTTAGCCTGTGATATCCACACCTATCATGAAAGTTTCTGGCCTTCGGTCCAAACTATAGATAAACTCTGTAATCACAGCCAGTAGAAGAAATTACACTCCCAGTGTGGTACAGAAGAGATAAGGTAATACAATGTTAATTTTCCATTGTTCTCTACAAGTATTGGGGATTGGTTTACAGACAGATAAGATAAAGAAGCATGTATATGTACACAGTGTGATAACATAATGAGATCTGATTATACCTACAAGCTACCTTTTATTAGGTAGTGGCTTCAAACACAACATCAGCTATTTCATATACACAAATAAACCTTAAAAAGCAAATCTCATACATTTTATACTCTGCTGCTGGTAAAAAAAAAGTAATTGGAAACACATTAAGGGAAAAACAAGATTTTAATCCATGATTTGTCAGATTATATTCATATTATTCATATTAACTAATTTTGCTGCTAATATGTGCTATTATAAAACAATATCATGCCTCACTGACTTATTACATTTGTCCCAAAGATCCACTATATATGAATCAAATATTGGGGTATGCAGGTCAAAGACAAATATTGTTCCGTTAAATCCATACGTTGCAGTTATAGACAGCAAAACAAAGGTAAGAATCTATTTTGATATAATTGCGACCTTATTACCCCTTGATATCTGAATTAGCCAAGTTATCTAAAATATAATAATACGTTGGCAATATCGGTTAAACTTTAACTCTCTAGCAGCTCCGCTAAGCTAATGCAATATTGAGAGCATATTTAACTCTAAAGATATCAACTGTGCTTTCAGTAAGTGGCTATTATTGGATCATATATAGAGGTATAGAGTTAGCTTACTATTTAAAAACACTTGGAGGGTAGGGTGGGGTGGGGAGTATTAATGGGCTCTCTGAGGCCTAGATTTGGAGTTTGGCGGTAGATGGGCTGTTAACGCTATGCAGGCTTTTTTCTGGCCGCACCATAAAATTAACTCTGGTATCGAGAGTTCAAAAAAATGCTGCGTAGAGCATTTTTACCGCAAATGCAACTCTCGATACCAGAGTTGCTTACGGACGCGGCCAGCCTCAAAAACGTGCTCGTGCACGATTCTCAAATAGGAAACAATGGGGCTGTTTGAGCTGAAAAAAACCCTAACACCTGCAAAAAAGCAGCGTTCAGCTCCTAACGCAGCCCCATTGTTTCCTATGGGGAAACACTTCCTACGTCTGCTCCTAACACTCTAACATGTACCCCGAGTCTAAACACCCCTAACCTTACACTTATTAACCCCTAATCTGCCGCCCCCGCTATCGCTGACCCCTGCATTATATTATTAACCCCTAATCTGCCGCTCCGTAAACCGCCGCAACTTACATTATCCCTATGTACCCCTAATCTGCTGCCCCTAACACCGCCTACCCCTATATTATATTTATTAACCCCTAACCTCCCCCCCACAACGTCGCCGCCAGCTACTTACAATATATAACCCCTATTCTGCCGACCGCAAAGCGCCGCCACCTACGTTATCCTTATGTACCCCTAATCTGCTGCCCCTAACACCGCCGACCCCTATATTATATTTATTAACCCCTAATCTGCCCCCCTCAACGTCGCCGACACCTGCCTACACTTATTAACCCCTAATCTGCCGAGCGGACCTGAGCGCTACTATAATAAAGTTATTAACCCCTAATCCGCCTCACTAACCCTATCATAAATAGTATTAACCCCTAATCTGCCCTCCCTAACATCGCCAACACCTAACTTCAATTATTAACCCCTAATCTGACGACCGGAGCTCACCGCTATTCTAATAAATGGATTAACCCCTAAAGCTAAGTCTAACCCTAATACTAACACCCCCCTAAATTAAATATAATTTAAATCTAACGAAATTAATTATCTCTTATTAAATAAATTATTCCTATTTAAAGCTAAATACTTACCTGTAAAATTAATCCTAATATAGCTACACTATAAATTATAATTATATTGTAGCTATTTTAGGATTAATATTTATTTTACAGGCAACTTTGTATTTATTTTAACCAGGTACAATAGCTATTAAATAGTTAAGAACTATTTAATAGTTACCTAGTTAAAATAATAACAAAATTACCTGTAAAATAAGTCCTAACCTAAGTTATAATTAAACCTAACACTACCCTATCAATAAATTAATTAAATTAAATACCTACAATTACCTACAATAAAACCTAACACTACACTATCAATAAATAAATTAAATACAATTTCTACAAATAACTACAATTACATAAACTAACTAAAGTACAAAAAATAAAAAAGAACTAAGTTACAAAAAATAAAAAAATATTTACAAACATAAGAAAAATATTACAACAATTTTAAACTAATTACACCTACTCTAAGCCCCCTAATAAAATAACAAAGACCCCCAAAATAAAAAAATGCCCTACCCTATTCTAAATTAATAAATTTAAAAGCTCTTTTACCTTACCAGCCCTGAACAGGGCCCTTTGCGGGGCATGCCCCAAGAAATTCAGCTCTTTTGCCTGTAAATAAAAACATACAATACCCCCCCAACATTACAACCCACCACCCACATACCCCTAATCTAACCCAAACCCCCCTTAAATAAACCTAACACTAAGCCCCTGAAGATCATCCTACCTTGTCTTCACCATACCAGGTTCACCGATCGGTCCAGAAGAGCTCCTCTGATGTCCTGATCCAAGCCCAAGCGGGGGGCTGAAGAGGTCCATGATCCGGCTGAAGTCTTCATCCAAGCGGGCTAGAAGAGGTCTTCCATCCGATTGAAGTCTTCATCCAAGCGGCATCCATCCGGAGCGAAGCGGCAGCATCCTGAAGACCTCCACCGCGGAACATCCATCCTGGCCGACGACTGAACGACGAATGACAGTTCCTTTAAATGACGTCACCCAAGATGGTGTCCCTCGAATTCCGATTGGCTGATAGGATTCTATCAGCCAATCGGAATTAAGGTAGGAAAAATCTGATTGGCTGATTGAATCAGCCAATCAGATTCAAGTTCAATCCGATTGGCTGATCCAATCAGCCAATCAGATTGAGCTCGCATTCTATTGGCTGATCCGAACAGCTTCCTGTTGGGAAGGAGAATATCCCACAAGTAATGGATGAATCCGTGGACTGGATACACCTTACAAGAGAAAAGGGCTTTTTGGGGTGCTGTCCTTACAGCAGAGATCAGATGAGTCCTTCAGGACTGTAGTGGACACTGAATACACTAGCCTAGCTATCGATTTCCCTATTAAATCAGCAGCAGCTGATCGGAACAGCCAATAGAATGTGAGCTCAATCTGATTGGCTGATTGGATCAGCCAATCGGATTGAACTTGATTCTGATTGGCTGATTCCATCAGCCAATCAGAATATTCCTACCTTAATTCCGATTGGCTGATAGAATCCTATCAGCCAATCGGAATTCGAGGGACGCCATCTTGGGTGACGTCATTTAAAGGAACCGTCATTCGTCGTTCAGTCGTCGGCCAGGATGGATGTTCTGCGGTGGAGGTCTTCAGGATGCTGCCGCTTCGCTCCGGATGGATGCCGCTTGGATGAAGACTTCAATCGGATGGAAGACCTCTTCTGGCCCGCTTGGATGAAGACTTCAGCCGGATCATGGACCTCTTCAGCCCCCCGCTTGGGCTTGGATCAGGACATCGGAGGAGCTCTTCTGGACCGATCGGTGAACCTGGTATGGTGAAGACAAGGTAGGATGATCTTCAGGGGCTTTGTGTTAGGTTTATTTAAGGGGGGTTTGGGTTAGATTAGGGGTATGTGGGTGGTGGGTTGTAATGTTGGGGGGGGTATTGTATGTTTTTTTTTACAGGCAAAAGAGCTGAATTTCTTGGGGCATGCCCTGCAAAGGGCCCTGTTCAGGGCTGGTAAGGTAAAAGAGCTTTTAAATTTATTAATTTAGAATAGGGTAGGGCATTTATTTATTTTCGGGGTCTTTGTTATTTTATTAGGGGGCTTAGAGTAGGTGTAATTAGTTTAAAATTGTTGTAATATTTTTCTTATGTTTGTAAATATTTTTTTATTTTTTGTAACTTAGTTCTTTTTTATTTTTTGTACTTTAGTTAGTTTATGTAATTGTAGTTATTTGTAGAAATTGTATTTAATTTATTTATTGATAGTGTAGTGTTAGGTTTTATTGTAGGTAATTGTAGGTATTTTATTTAATTAATTTATTGATAGGGTAGTGTTAGGTTTAATTATAACTTAGGTTAGGACTTATTTTACAGGTAATTTTGTTTTTAACTAGGTAACTATTAAATAGTTCTTAACTATTTAATAGCTATTGTACCTGGTTAAAATAATTACAAAGTTGCCTGTAAAATAAATATTAATCCTAAAATAGCTACAATATAATTATAATTTATAGTGTAGCTATATTAGGATTAATTTTACAGGTAAGTATTTAGCTTTAAATTGGAATAATTTATTTAATAAGAGTTAAATAATTTCGTTAGATTTAAATTATATTTAAGTTAGGGGGGTGTTAGTGTTAGGGTTAGACTTAGCTTTAGGGGTTAATCCATTTATTATAGTAGCGATGAGCTCCGGTCGTCAGATTAGGGGTTAATAATTGAAGTTAGGTGTCGGCGATGTTAGGGAGGGCAGATTAGGGGTTAATACTATTTATGATAGGGTTAGTGAGGCGGATTAGGGGTTAATAACTTTATTATAGTAGCGCTCAGGTCCGCTCGGCAGATTATGGGTTAATAAGTGTAGGCAGGTGTCGGCGACGTTGAGGGGGCAGATTAGGGGTTAATAAATATAATACAGGGGTCGGCGGGGTTAGGGGCAGCAGATTAGGGGTACATAAGTATAACGTAGGTGGCGGTCGGCAGATTAGGGGTTAAAAAAAATTAATCGAGTTGCGGCGATGTGGGGGGACCTCGGTTTAGGGGTGCATAGGTAGTTTATGGGTGTTAGTGTACTTTAGGGTACAGTAGTTAAGAGCTTTATGAACCGGCGTTAGCCCAGAAAGCTCTTAACTCCTGCTTTTTTCCTGCGGCTGGAGTTTTGTCGTTAGAGCTCTAACGCTCACTTCAGAAACGACTCTAAATACCGGCGTTAGGAAGATCCCATTGAAAAGATAGGATACGCAATTGACGTAAGGGGATCTGCGGTATGGAAAAGTCGCGGCTGAAAAGTGAGCGTTAGACCCTATTTTGAGTGACTCCAAATACCGGCGGTAGCCTAAAACCAGCGTTAGGAGCCTCTAACGCTGGTTTTCATGGCTAATGCCGAACTCTAAATCTAGGCCTGAGTGTTTTTAAATAGCAAGCTAACTCTGCACCTAATATGCGATCCAATAATAATATGTACATTAAGATCAGTCCTGTGCTACAACCTAGTTCTTTTTTGAATTAGTAGCACCTAGACCCCAATAAATACTATTATATTACAAGTTATTGTATTAATATATACAGTTGCAAGAAAAAGTATGTGAACTCTTTGGAATGATATGTATTTCTGCACAAATTGGTCATAAAATGTGATCTGATCATCATCTAAGTCACAACAATAGACAATCACAGTCTGCTTAAACTAATAACACACAAAGAATGAAATGTTGCCATGTTTTTATTGAACACACCATGTAAACATTCACAGTGCAGGTGGAAAAAGTATGTGAACCCTTGGTTTTAATAACTGGTTGAACCTCCTTTGGCAGCAATAACTTCAACCAAACGTTTCCTGTAGTTGCAGATCAGACATGCACAACGGTCAGGAGTAATTCTTGACCATTCCTCTTTACAGAACTGTTTTAGTTCAGCAATATTCTTGGGATGTCTGGTGTGAATCGCTTTCTTGAGGTCATGCCACAGCATCTCAATCGGGTTGAGGTCAGGACTCTGACTGGGCCACTTCAGAAGGCGTATTTTCTTCTGTTTAAGCCATTCTGTTGTTGATTTACTTCTATGCTTTGGGTCATTGTCCTGTTGCAACACCCATCTTCTGTTGAGTTTCAGCTGGTAGACAGATGGCCTTAAGTTCTCCTGCAAAATGTCTTGATAAACTTGGAATTCATTTTTCCTTTGATGATAGCAATCCGCCCAGGCCCTGACGCAGCAAAGCAGCCCCATACCATGATGCCCCCACCACCATACTTCACAGTTGGGATGAGGTTTTGATGTTGGTGTGCTGTTCCTCTTTTTCGCCACACATAGTTTCATCTGTCCACAGAATATTTTGCCAGTACTGTTGCGGAACATCCAGGTGCTCTTGTACAAACTGTAAATGTGCAGCAATGTTTTGTTTGGACAGCAGTGGCTTCCTCTGTGGTATCCTCCCATGAAATCCATTCTTGTTTAGTGTTTTACGTATTGTAGATTCCCTAACAGGGATGTTAGCATTTGCCAGTGACTTTTGTAAGTCTTTAGCTGACACAGTCTGCCCTGTGCTCTTGCAGTCATTTTTACAGGACGGCCACTTCTAGGGAGAGTAGCAGCAGTACTGAACTTTCTCCATTTATAGACAATTTATCTTACCGTGGACTGATGAACAGCAAGGCTTTTGGAGATACTTTTATAACCCTTTCCAGCTTTATGCAAGTCAACAATTCTTAATTGTAGGTCTTCTGAGAGCTCTTTTGTGCGAGGCATCATTCACATCAGGCAATGCTTCTTGTGAAAAGCAAACCCAGAACTCGTGTGTGTTTTTTATAGGACAGGGCAGCTGTAACCAACACCTCCAATCTCATCTCATTGATTGGACTCCAGTTGGCTGACATCTCACTCCAATTAGCTCTTGGAGATGTCATTAGTCTAGGGGTTCACATACTTTTTCCACCTGCACTGTGAATGTTTACATGGTGTGTTCAATAAAAACATGGCAACATTTAATTCTTTGCGTGTTATTAGTTTAAGCAGACTGTGATTGTCTATTGTTGTGACTTAGATGATGAACAGATCACATTTTATGACCAATTTGTGCAGAAATCCATATCATTCCAAAGGGTTCACATACTTTTTCTTGCAACTGTATACATACAAGGGTATTCCCACACTTATTAAAGTAGTAGTGCAATTAGTTGTTTCTTTCTTGCAATTAATTTAAGCATTACATGCCCTATCTAATCCATTAAAGTTTCATTTTAACTTCCCTATCACTTTAAGCAATCAGTATGGCTAAATTATGCTACTTGTATTTAATGTGCTTGCTTTGAGAGTCAATCTAAGTGGGCGGAGATATGCAAATTAAGCATGGGTGTGGCTCTACTGCAAAAGTTTCCCTGGAAAGTTTTTTTCAAATATTGGCAACTATGGTATTTACATACCTATGCCACCCCTGATTGGCTGTGCAACTGGATCAGTATTGCATTGCTACATTAGAGCTGACTTTAATTATATGTTTGAACCCTTTGGGGTTTTTAATTATATGAGCACTATTTACATTACTTATTAAATTCTCTTTTTGAAGGGGGCGTGTCCAGGCGGCATCCATGTTGGCTGCAAAAATTGGGAGCTCCAGAAAAACCTGAAATATACCGCCGATTATTTGAGAATCAGAGTGGCATCCCTAGAAACTATCCCTAGAGTTGGCTTTGGGAGAAGCTACTGCATCTTTACATGCCACTATTTTACAAATATTCTCAGCTGGAACCCTAACCTGGGCCTTCAAAGATTCTGGCAGCGGCCTGCAATGAGTCTTCTATTACCCCCCCACCCCCTGGTCACTCGGGTAAAGCAGTTAAGATCAAACTGCTGTTCTTAGATCTCATCCTACCTATATACCACTGCTAACTAGATTTTTTGTCACCTCCGGTACTTGATGGGTCCTGAGATCATGGCCAAAGATCTGCCTAAGGTATTTGCATCTGTGGATAATTGGGAGGCATGTGTGCAGCGGCTGCTGAATCAACATTTCCAGAGCCTTAAGACCGCACTTAATGATATTCTGCATTCACTACCTACGCATCGCAAATATGACAGACCAATGGCATCGGCAACCGGGTTAGGGGAACCAGAGGTTGTAAATAACAGTATGGAGATTATTACTTGTGGCAATATAGGGGAGCTTACGCCTAATATGTCTCTTGGCCTTACCATCCTGTTGGCTTATCACAGAGCACAAGAGAGGTTCGACAAGAGACCACCTGTCATCAAGTGGTATGTCTTTTTACACTACTAGCAGGAATGACTCCTGTCCAGTCTGACCTAAGTGAAGCACCCTTCCCAACAGAATCTGATTCATACACGCAGATCACTACCTTCCACAGTATAGCTCCTACACTGCATCTTAAAGAGGTAGAGGAGGCTGTCACAGAGACTTGGAGACGGATATAGCATATTATTACTGGGACAGAAACCAGATTTGAAGCAATAGACTTGCATATCCCTCAAGCTACTGTACCTGACTACTCTAAGGCTTTGAGTGCAGAACACATACCTTTGCTGGGCCTAAAGCATGGACAGAGCCAATCTGGAGTTGGCTAAACCTAAAATATACCTAGCATATATTGAACTCCAATGCAGTGTTGGATTTTCTTGACTTGAGTTACCTAATTCTTTGGTTCAAACATTTAAGTTATGTTCCCATAGGGTTTTCCTGATCTTTGATGCCTAATGTTAGCCTTCATGGGAGTAGCATTTATGCAAGCTAGAGTACTTATAACTGTTGTCTAGCTCTGGTTGTGGTTGATAATAGATTAATTCTCCTCCCATATATATTCAACTCCCTAATATGTGAATATGTGTGTAGGTATATGGGTGTGTCTATAAACATGTATATATATATATAATTTCATAAGTGATCTATATATGCTTTATATAACTAACTTATCAGTAGCCCATTTCTAGTGCTGTTGAGTGGTTAGCTGTGGTTTTCCTTAGAGCACACAGATATTCCAATAGTTTAACTTATATATATCTATTTACTTAATCTTTTAAAAAGGGGTTAACATAGTAGGAGACTCCTTAAATATTAGTATAAACCTAACAGATAATTTTATACTTTAACTACTATAATACTTTTGATGCTTCTGTCTTGCTGTCAGTGGCTGAGGTGGCAGGACAGATTATGTAACCCCCTAGCATGGAGTATAAATGTTTATCTACCTTGACAAACCTTTTAATGCACTTTATAAAAGTCTCAATAAAAGGTCCAATATCTGTGTGCCCAATCCCAGAGCATACTATACAATATCACCACTATATACCTTTGGATGAATATGCTCTGTAGTAACTCCCACACCTACATAGTAAGACTTTTGCTGTAATCTACTATTAGACCCAATCATTAGCATTCATTGCCATTATATTGCTGTACACTGGAGGTTGTGCGCTTTAGTTATTTATATACAATAGCTTTAGTATGAATATTCTCTCTAAACCCCAAATATTCTTTACAATACTCACAAAAATAAAAATCGAGGTTTCATTTAAATATGTGCAGTCTTATTGTGGACTTATACTTTATATTTTGTTGCTGCTATTAATCTACTTCATACATCATGATTGTAAGTTATCACTCCCACGCTATTGTGTGTCTACAATTAAGAGGCAGGGTATTACTTTACCATTTTTGTTTTATATATATATATATATATATATATATATATATATATAATATTGGGGGGAAAGAAATGTTAAAAAAAGGTACGTTTTTATAAAGTAATGAGTAACATAGTGTTGTAACCTAGGTTTCCCTTATCTAATCTTTTCTGTTTAGGACATTTAAGGACATATATGAAAGAGTTATTAAAATGTGCAAACAACAGCTTTGTGGAAAAAAGATATATTTAAAGGACTTTTAAACCCTTTGAGACTTTTCATCAGCTCATTTACAACGGCCACTAATTGGCCTCAGCATATGATATAAGATAAGAACAGGGTGACTATGTTACAAAATGGCAACACCCTTTACTCTAGAAACTGAGGGGAGATTGAAAGCCTACAATTTAAACTTCAGGAAGAGGGAACAACCATTTTTACTGCACACAAACATGTATGTTATATTACAATCTCAAGGTGTTTAATGGCCCTTTAATAAAGTGACAAAATGTAGTGTGAAGCCTTGTAGTGACTTTGGTTACTTATTACCAGTTCCTTGTTTTAGGCCTGTATGTTTTTTCATTGTTGCCTTTTCATTAGAAAGTAGACAGTAAAGAGTAGTGACATGTTTTTAGCAGGTAAAGATGAGGGGTCCTCTAGGCCTTGTTTTTTATGTCAGAAGAGGATGTTTGCCAGGGATTTTATATATTATATTGCATATTAACTAATGAATTTCCTGTTATCGAATAAGAGCAAAGCTTTTCATCAGCTTTCATATCCTTGTCAAGCATAACAATTTCAAAGGGACTGTAAAGTCAAAATTAAACGTAATTGATTGGACAGGGCATACAATATTTATCTACTTTCCAATTTACTCTTGGTATCCTTTGTTAAAGAGTAATCCTAGGTGAGCTCAGGAGCGTGCACGTGTCTTAAGTCATCAGGTAGCTGTGTTTGCTACATTGTTAAAAGCCATGTTATACATAATTATAAACACTGCTGCCATGGACTGCTATAGACATATGAATGCTCCTTTTATCCTATCAGCCAACCTAGGTTTAGTCGCGCGGAAAAAGGGGCCCCCTGCAAATGAGTTAAACACACATGATTGTCATTGGCTCACTGGCTGTTGTCAGCTAGGTCCCACCTTGATCTAGACTTCAAAGACAAATGTGTGATGCATCCAATTCACAGCTAGCTCCCAGTAGTGTATGGCTGCTTCTGAGCCTACCTTGGTATGTTTTTCAACAAAAGGATTAAAAGAGAACCAAATTCATTTGATAATAGAAGTACATTTAAAAGCCTCATAAAACTGAATGCTGTATATGAACCACAATCATTTAATTTTCACTTTCATGTCTCTAATTATACATAGAGAAATCAATGGGATACACTCATTACTGTGTCTGCTTTTTCTGTGCATTTTATCAGAGTTTTTTTTCTTTACCCCAAGGTGACTGAAATGCAATTCTCAACATGTTTCACAGTGATTGATTTATATGAGTTGGATATTATTTTTATCTGTCCCTATTTGGGTACTGCAAAGGAGATAAGATAAACAGCACAAGAGGCCTTTCCAGGAGGGGTTCTCTGAACTGCAAAACAATACAAATTTCACCAGAGAAATAATGCTTAAGTGTTTATTTTCTAGGAAAATCTGTTGTGACGCAGTGATCAGTTTCTGATGTGTGTGGGTATATACAGTTGTGCTGTTAAGTTTACATACCCTGTCAGAATTTATGATTTCTTGGCCATTTTTCAGAAAATATGAATGATAACACAAAAACTTTTCTTTCACTCATGGTTAGTGTTTGGCTGAAGCCATTTATTATCAATCAACTGTGTTTACTCTTTTAAATCATAATGACAACAGAAACTACCCAAATGACTCTGATCAAAAGTTTACATACCCTGGTGATTTTGGCCTGATAACATGCACACAAGTTGACACAAAGGGGTTTGAATGGATATTAAAGGTAACCATCCTCACCTGTGATCTGTTTGCTTGTAATTAGTGTGTGTGTAGAAAAGGTCAATGAGTTTCTGGACTCCTGACAGACCTTTGCATCTTTCATCCAGTGCTGCACTAACGTTTCTGGATTCTGAGTCATGGGGAAAGAAAAAGAATTGTCAAGGGAACTGTGGGGAAAAGGTAGTTGAAATGTATAAAACAGGAAAGGGATATAAAAAGATATCCAATGAATTGAGAATGCAAATCAGCAGTGTTCAGACTCTAATCAAGAAGTGGAAAATGAGGCGTTCTGTTTGATAACATACTGCATTCATCTTGCCATCAATTCTGACCAAATTTCCTGTGCCTTTGTAGCTCACACATCCCCAAAACATCAGCGATCCACCTCCGTGTTTCACAGTAGGAATGGTGTACCTTTCATCATAGGCCTTGTTGACTCCTCTCCAAATGTAGCGTTTATGATTGTGGCCAAAAAGCTCAATTTCGGGCTCATCACTCCAAATGACTTTGTGCCAGAAGGTTTGAGGCTTGTCTCTGTGCTGTTTGGCTTATTGTAAGTGGGATACTTTGTGGCATTTGCGTAGTAATGGCTTTCTTTTGGCGACTTAACCATGCAGTCCATCTTTCTTTAAGTGCCTCCTTATTGTGCATCTTGAAACAGCCACACCACATGTCCTGTATTTCACCTGAAGTTATTTGTGGGATTGTCTTAGCATCCCGAACAATTTTCCTGGCAGTTGTGGCTGAAATTTTAGTTGGTCTACCTGACCGTGGTTTGGTTTCAACAGAACCTCTCATTTTCCACTTCTTTATTAGAGTTTGAACACTGATGATTTGCATTCTAAATTTCTTTGATATCTTTTTATATCCCTTTTCTACTTTATACAGTTCAACTACCTTTTGCCGCAGATCCTTTGACAATTCTTTTGCTTTCCCCGTGACTCAGAATCTAGAATCGTCAGTGCAGCACTCGATGAAAGATGCAACGGTCTGTCAGGAGTCCAGAAACTCATTGACCTTTTATACACACACTAATTACAAGAAAACAGATCACAGGTGAGGGTGGTTACCTTTAATAACCATTCAAACCCCTTTGTGTCAACTTGTGTGCATGTTATCAGGCCAAAATCACCAGGGTATGTAAACTTTTGATCAGGGTCATTTGGGTAGTTTCTGTTGTCAATATGATTTAAAAAGAGTAAACACAGTTGATTGATAATAAATGGCTTCAGCCAAACACTAACCATGAGTGAAAGAAAAGTTTTTGTGTTATCATTCATATTCTTTGAAACATGGCCAAGAAATCATAAATTCTTCCAGGGTATGTAAACTTATGTCCCTTTAAATGTGAGTTAAACATGACTTAGATCTTTAGTATTAGGCCATCAGTGCAGATTGAAGCTGTTTACCTGGGACAGATAGATTTGCAGTCCGTGTCAGTTTGCACTAGAAGCTGGGAGGTGAAGCGTGCACACTAATGAGCTGTGTGAATGCTTTCTAGCACACATTTAAGTTCCAGTAGAGCTACTTTACACTGCCTGCAGTCAGAGAAGCTGTTAACAAGCTGATGTCCCTTGTGACAACAGAGGATTGCTGGCGTTTCTAAGGAGATCACTGTCATGCTGATACTGTGCCACATTTGTAGGGCATCCATCCATGGCTGTATCAAGCAAATTACAATTGTTCCCATGCTCATAGAAAACGTGTCCATTCATTTAATAGATATGATACCTAAATATCAGATATAATCATAATATTGTTGCATTTTATATTTTACATATAGTGCTTTATACATTTTGCACTTAAACTCCACTCCAGTTTTAGCCTTTAGATTTCTTTTCATACTAATTCTATTGAGTAGTAGCTTGAGTGTCTGTTTGACTCTGCTGAGCCACCTGAGTAAAGTACTATCATAGGAAGCTTATGATTTTCTGTACTTGGATTAGGTGAAAGCCCTTAACAAAACAGGCTTTTCTTTGTCTTTACATAGGAGATTTCTGAGACCTACACTGAAGCAGAAAATAAGTAGCCAATGAGAATGTGAAAAATGGGCACTAACTGATTTCTTATTGATGATGATATCCTAATGTATTTGATTGCAGGATTTTACATGTATTTAACACTGACGCATCAAGACTTGAGTGCAAATAAAGGGACATTTTAGCCAAAATTGAAACACAAATTTTACTGAGATTAGACAAAGTGATTGAATTTAAAAAAATAGTGTTTATTTTGCAACATTTTGAAGACCATTGTGAACATTTGTATGTTCTCTAAATACAGTAGAATATTTTCCTTTTTATTTAATCTTGAATCTCCTATGTAGATAGTATTGTTCCAGATCATGTCATACAAATTCACCAGCTATAGTAGTGCTTATATCTAAAGGCTCTATTTATCAAGCTGCGATTGCAGCTTCAGAGATTTAATGATCTTAAGACTGTGATGACTGACAAGGCCTGCTCTTGGGCGATTGTTGTGTAAGAGCAGGGCGTGAGACTATACAAGCATTTGCTTGTGAAACAATAACTGTGCTCACTGGTAGCAAACATTGTCCACCCGGCAATTGTTCGGTGGGGCCCTATGTCTTTGTTATCACTAAATAAAAGGTAATGTGTAAAAAACATGTGCTAAACCCCTTACGTAAATTGCGTAGCCTATATCTTTCAATGGGACTTGCATAACGCCGGTATTACGAGTCTTGGAAGAAGTGAGCGGTAGACCCTCTCCTGTCAAGACTCCTACCGCATTTAAAAGTCAGTAGTTAAGAGTTTTATGGGCTAACACCGTAACATAAAACTCTTAACTTAAGTGCTAAAAAGTACACTAACACCATAAACTACCTATTAACCCCTAAACCGAGGCCCCCCCCCCCCACATTGCAAACACTTAAATAAAAATTTTAACCCCTAATCTGCCGACCGGACATCGCAGCCACTTTAATAAATATATTAACCCCTAAACCGCTGCACTCTCACCTTGCAAACACTAGTTACATTTTATTAACCCCTAATCTGCCGTCCCTAACATCGCAGACACCTACCTACATTTATTAACCCCTAATCTGCCGCCCCAACGTCGCCGCTACTATATTAAATTTATTAACCCCTATACCTAAGTCTAAACCTAAGTCTAACACCCCCCTAACTTAAATATAATTTAAATAAAACAAAATAAAATTACTACAATTAAATAAATTAATCCTATTTAAAACTAAATACTTACCTGTAAAATAAACCCTAAGCTAGCTACAATATAACTAATAGTTACATTGTATCTATCTTAGGGTTTATATTTATTTTACAGGCAACTTTGTATTTATTTTAACTAGGTACAATAGTTATTAAATAGTTATTAACTATTTAATAACTACCTAGTTAAAATAAAGACAAATTTACCTGTAAAATAAATCCTAACCTAAATTACAATTACACCTAACAGTACACTATCATTAAATTAATTACCTAAACTAACTACAATTAAATACAATTAAATTAAATAAACTAAAGTACAAAAAACAAACAAACACTAAGGCCTAGATTTGGAGTTCGGCGGTAGCCGTCAAAACCAGCGTTAGAGGCTCCTAACGCTGGTTTTGGGCACCCGCTGGTATTTGGAGTCAGTGATTAAAGGGTCTAACGCTCACTTTTCAGCCGCGACTTTTCCATACCGCAGATCCCCCTACGCCATTTGCGTATCCTATCTTTTCAATGGGATCTTTCTAACGCTGGTATTTAGAGTCGTTTCTGAAGTGAGCGTTAGAGCTCTAACGACAAGATTCCAGCCGCCTGAAAATAGCAGGAGTTAAGAGCTTTCTGGCTAACGCCGGTTTATAAAGCTCTTAACTACTGTACCCTAAAGTACACTAACACCCATAAACTACCTATGTACCCCTAAACCGAGCTCCCCCCACATCGCCGCCACTCGATTAAAATTTTTAACCCCTAATCTGCCGACCGCCACCTACGTTATACTTATGTACCCCTAATCTGCTACCCCTAACACTGCCGACCCCTATATTATATTTATTAACCCCTAACCTGCCCCCCACAACATCGCCGCCAGCTACTTAAAATAATTAACCCCTAATCTTCCGACCGCAAAGCGCCGCCACCTACGTTATCCCTATGTACCCCTAATCTGCTACCCCTAACACCGCCGACCCCTATATTATATTTATTAACCCCTAATCTGCCCCCCACAACGTCGCCGACACCTGCCTACACTTATTAACTCCTAATCTGCCGAGCGGACCTGAGCGCTACTATAATAAAGTTATTAACCCCTAATCCGCCTCACTAACCCTATCATAAATAGTATTAACCCCTAATCTGCCCTCCCTAACATCGCCGACACCTACCTTCAATTATTAACCCCTAATCTTCCGATCGGAGCTCACCGCTATTCTAATAAATGTATTAACCCCTAAAGCTAAGTCTAACCCTAACACTAACACCCCCCTAAGTTAAATATAATTTTTATCTAACGAAATAAATTAACTCTTATTAAATAAATGATTCCTATTTAAAGCTAAATACTTACCTGTAAAATAAATCCTAATATAGCTACAATATAAATTATAATTATATTATAGCTATTTTAGGATTAATATTTATTTTACAGGCAACTTTGTAATTATTTTAACCAGGTACAATAGCTATTAAATAGTTAAGAACTATTTAATAGTTACCTAGTTAAAATAATAACAAATTTACCTGTAAAATAAATCCTAACCTAAGATATAATTAAACCTAACACTACCCTATCAATAAAATAATTAAATAAACTACCTACAATTACCTACAATTAACCTAACACTACACTATCAATAAATTAATTAAACACAATTCCTACAAATAAATACAATTAAATAAACTAGCTAAAGTACAAAAAATAAAAAAGAACTAAGTTACAGAAAATAAAAAAATATTTACAAACATAAGAAAAATATTACAACAATTTTAAACTAATTACACCTACTCTAAGCCCCCTAATAAAATAACAAAGCCCCCCAAAATAAAAAATTCCCTACCCTATTCTAAATTAAAAAAGTTACAAGCTCTTTTACCTTACCAGCCCTGAACAGGGCCCTTTGCGGGGCATGCCCCAAGAATTTCAGCTCTTTTGCCTGTAAAAAAAAACATAAAATACCCCCCCCCAACATTACAACCCACCACCCACATACCCCTAATCTAACCCAAACCCCCCTTAAATAAACCTAACACTAATCCCCTGAAGATCTTCCTACCTTGTCTTCACCATCCAGGTATCACCGATCCGTCCTGGCTCCAAGATCTTCATCCAACCCAAGCGGGGGTTGGCGATCCATAATCCGGTGCTGAAGAGGCTCCAAAGTCTTCCTCCTATCCGGCAAGAAGAGGACATCCGGACCGGCAAACATCTTCTCCAAGCGGCATCTTCGATCTTCTTCCATCCGGAGTGAAGTGGCAGGATCCTGAAGACCTCCAGCGCGGAACATCCATCCGGACCGACGACTGAACGACGAATGACTGTTCCTTTAAGGGACGTCATCCAAGATGGCGTCCCTCAAATTCCGATTGGCTGATAGGATTCTATCAGCCAATCGGAATTAAGGTAGGAATTTTCTGATTGGCTGATGGAATCAGCCAATCAGAATCTAGTTCTGAACGACGAATGACTGTTCCTTTAAGGGACGTCATCCAAGATGGCGTCCCTCGAATTCCGATTGGCTGATAGAATTCTATCAGCCAATCGGAATTAAGGTAGGAATTTTCTGATTGGCTGATCGGAACAGCCAATAGAATGCGAGCTCAATCTGATTGGCTGATTGGATCAGCCAATCGGATTGAACTTGATTCTGATTGGCTGATTCCATCAGCCAATCAGAAAATTCCTACCTTAATTCCGATTGGCTGATAGAATCCTATCAGCCAATCGGAATTCGAGGGACGCCATCTTGGATGACGTCCCTTAAAGGAACAGTCATTCGTCGTTCAGTCGTCGGTCCGGATGGATGTTCCGCGCTGGAGGTCTTCAGGATCCTGCCACTTCACTCCGGATGGAAGAAGATCGAAGATGCCGCTTGGAGAAGATGTTTGCCGGTCCGGATGTCCTCTTCTTGCCGGATAGGAGGAAGACTTTGGAGCCTCTTCAGCACCGGATTATGGATCGCCAACCCCCGCTTGGGTTGGATGAAGATCTTGGAGCCAGGACGGATCGGTGATACCTGGATGGTGAAGACAAGGTAGGAAGATCTTCAGGGGATTAGTGTTAGGTTTATTTAAGGGGGGTTTGGGTTAGATTAGGGGTATGTGGGTGGTGGGTTGTAATGTTGGGGGGGGGTATTGTATGTTTTTTTTTACAGGCAAAAGAGCTGAAATTCTTGGGGCATGCCCCGCAAAGGGCCCTGTTCAGGGCTGGTAAGGTAAAAGAGCTTGTAACTTTTTTAATTTAGAATAGGGTAGGGAATTTTTTATTTTGGGGGGCTTTGTTATTTTATTAGGGGGCTTAGAGTAGGTGTAATTAGTTTAAAATTGTTGTAATATTTTTCTTATGTTTGTAAATATTTTTTTATTTTCTGTAACTTAGTTCTTTTTTATTTTTTGTACTTTAGCTAGTTTATTTAATTGTATTTATTTGTAGGAATTGTGTTTAATTAATTTATTGATAGTGTAGTGTTAGGTTAATTGTAGGTAATTGTAGGTAGTTTATTTAATTATTTTATTGATAGGGTAGTGTTAGGTTTAATTATATCTTAGGTTAGGATTTATTTTACAGGTAAATTTGTTATTATTTTAACTAGGTAACTATTAAATAGTTCTTAACTATTTAATAGCTATTGTACCTGGTTAAAATAATTACAAAGTTGCCTGTAAAATAAATATTAATCCTAAAATAGCTTTAATATAATTATAATTTATATTGTAGCTATATTAGGATTTATTTTACAGGTAAGTATTTAGCTTTAAATAGGAATCATTTATTTAATAAGAGTTAATTTATTTCGTTAGATAAAAATTATATTTAACTTAGGGGGGTGTTAGTGTTAGGGTTAGACTTAGCTTTAGGGGTTAATCCATTTATTAGAATAGCGGTGAGCTCCGATCGGAAGATTAGGGGTTAATAATTGAAGGTAGGTGTCGGCGATGTTAGGGAGGGCAGATTAGGGGTTAATACTATTTATGATAGGGTTAGTGAGGCGGATTAGGGGTTAATAACTTTATTATAGTAGCGCTCAGGTCCGCTCGGCAGATTAGGGGTTAATAAGTGTAGGCAGGTGGAGGCGACGTTGAGGGGGGCAGATTAGGGGTTAATAAATATAATATAGGGGTCGGCGATGTTAGGGCAGCAGATTAGGGGTACATAGGGATAACGTAGGTTGCGGCGGTTTACGGAGCGGCAGATTAGGGGTTTAAAAAAATATGCAGGGGTCAGCGATAGCGGGGGCGGCAGATTAGGGGTTAATAAGTGTAAGGTTAGGGATCTTTAGACTCGGGGTACATGTTAGAGTGTTAGGTGCAGACGTAGGAAGTGTTTCCCCATAGGAAACAATGGGGCTGCGTTAGGAGCTGAACGCTGCTTTTTTGCAGGTGTTAGGTTTTTTTTCAGCTCAAACAGCCCCATTGTTTCCTATGGGGGAATCGTGCACGAGCACGTTTTTGAGGCCGGCCGCGTCCGTAAGCAACTCTGGTATCGAGAGTTGCATTTGCGGTAAAAATGCTCTACGCTCCTTTTTTGGAGCCTAACGCAGCATTTGTTTGAACTCTCGATACCAGAGTTAAATTTATGGTGCGGCCAGAAAAAAGCCCGCGGAGCGTTAACAGCCCTTTTACCGCCGAACTCCAAATCTAGGCCTAAATTACAGAAAATAAAAAAATAATTACAAGAATTTTAAGATAATTACACCTAATCTAATCCCCCTAATAAAATAAAAAAGCCCCCCAAAATAATAAAAATCCCTAACATATACTAAATTACAAATAGCCCTTAAAAGGGCTTTTTGCAGGGCTTTGCCCCAAAGTAATCAGCTCTTTTACCTGTAAAAACAACAGAAAATACCCCCCCAACATTACAACCCACCACCTACACACCCAACCCTACTCTAAAACCCACCCAATCCCCCCTTAATAAAACCTAATACTAACCCCTTGAAGATCACCCTACCTTGAGCCGTCTTCACCCAGCCGGGCACAAGTGGTCCTCCAGAGGGGCAGAAGTCTTCATCCGATCCGAGCAGAAGAGGACCTCCAGACGGGCAGAAGTCTTCATTCAGGCGGCATCTTCTATCTTCAGCCATCCGGAGAGGTGCAGGTCCATCTTCAAGCCAGCTGACACGGAGCCTCCTCTTCTTCAGACGACTCCCGATGAATGAAGGTTCCTTTACATGACGTCATCCAAGATGGCGTCCCTTGAATTCCGATTGGCTGATAGGATTCTATCAGCCAATCGGAATTAAGGTAGGAAAAATCCTATTGGCTGATCCAATCAGCCAATAGGATTGAGCTTGCATTCTATTGGCTGTTCCAATCAGCGCCGTTAGATGCTAAACTGGCGTAAGTAGGACAAACTGGCGATATTCTAAAATGTGCGCAAATACACATTTTAGTCGTCGCAAGTAACTTACGCCAGTATTTTATCCATGGAAAGTGTCAATAAAGAGTAGTTTTATGCAAATTAGGCTAACACTCGTAGAAATGAACCGAGATTTCATATAAAAATGTGACACGTAATTATGCTATTTAAAATTCATATATAAACCCATATATAAAGAGATGAAGGTAATACAATTATGATTTCCCTTTGTTCTCTCCTCCAAGTATTGTTGATTGTTTTGAGAAGAAATTTAAAGTAAATAAGCAAGTATATGTCCACAATGTGATAAAGTACCTACAAGCTCAATCCATTTGATTATGTTGTGGCTTCAAACTATTTCAAATGCACAAATAAACCTTAAAAAAACAATATCATAGTATATTGTCCCTTTAACCTTGAGATGCTGCTTAAATGTATATGTTTGTTAAGGCTTCCAGGGAGTTACGTTGCTTTTTTTAGTCAGTGCAAGGGTTCTTGCGCCTGCAATTTGTGGCGAGATAAGAATGGAGTAGATTCTCTGAATTCTGCGCGCGTAAGTCCTTACACTGTATATTGGATACCAAATTGCGATGCTGTTCTATGTTAGTCTATGGGTAAAAAAAATAAGTCCGAAGAGTGAAATATACGAGCGTAACTTGTATGCTACGCCGTATATGTAATACCAAAATCGCGTAAAATCTGGCGTCGCCGGCTTTTGCGGGTGACACTGCATATGTAATGGAAGCCTAGATGTAATTAGTTTAAAATTCTTGTAATTATTTTTTTTATTTTCTGTAATTTAGTGGGGTTTTTTTTTTGTACTTTAGTTTATTTAATTTAATTGTATTTAATTGTAGTTAGTTTAGGTAATTAATTTAATGATAGTATAGTGTTAGGTGTAATTATAATTTAGGTTAGGATTTATTTTACAGGTATATTTGTCTTTATTTTAACTAGGTAGTTATTAAATAGTTAATAACTATTGTACCTAGTTAAAATAAATACAAAGTTGCCTGTAAAATAAAATTAAACCCTAAGATAGATACGATGTAACTATTAGTCATATTGTAGCTATCTTAGGGTTTATTTTATCGGTAAGTATTTAGTTTTAAATAGGAATAATTTATTTAATTGTAGTAATTTTTTTTTTTTTATTTAAATTATATTTAAGTTAGGGGGGTGTTAGACTTAGGTTTAGACTTAGGTTTAGGGGTTAATAAATTTAATATAGTAGCGGCGACGATGGGGGCGGCAGATTAGGGGTTAATAATTGTAGGTAGGTTGCGGCGACTTTGGGGGCGGCAGATTAGGGGTTAATAAATATAAAGTAGGTGTCGGCGATGTTGGGGGCAGCAGATTAGGGGTTCATAGGGATAATGTAGGTGGCGGCAGTGTCCGGAGTGGCAGATTAGGGGTTAATAAGTGTAAGATTAGGGGTGTTTAGACTCAGGGTTCATGTTAGGGTGTTAGGTGTAGACATAACTTTTGTTTCCCCATAGGAATCAATGGGGCTGCGTTAGAAGCTGAACGCTGCTTTTTTGCAGGTGTTAGGTTTTTTTTCAGCCGAATCTGCCCCATTGATTCCTATGGGGAAATCGTGCACGAGCATGTTTTGCCAGCTCACCGCTACCGTAAGCAACGCTGGTATTGAGGTATTTTTGCGGCTAACGCCGGGTTTAAAAAAACCTGTAATACCAGCGTTGTCTTAAAGGGACACTGTACCCAAAAAAAATCTTTTGTGATTCAGATTGAGCATGAAATTTTAAGCAACTTTCTAATTTACTCCTATTATCAAATTTTCTTCATTCTCTTGGTATCTTTATTTGAAATGCAAGAATGTAAGTTTAGATGCCGGCCAATTTTTGGTGAACAACCTGGGTTGTCCTTGCTGATTGGTGGATAAATTCATCCACCAATAAAAAAGTGCTGTCTGGAGTACTGAAACCAAAAAAAAGCTTAGATGCCTTCTTTTTCAAATAATGATAGCAAGAGAACGAAGAAAAATTGATAATAGGAGTAAATTAGAAAGTTTCTTAAAACTGCATGCTCTTTCTGAATTACAAATGAACAAATCTGGGTTCAGTGTCCCTTTAAGCAGCGCTGGTATTGGAGTGCGGTAAGGAGCTCACTTCTTGTCTTTTAACGACGTTTTTTTAAAAACTCGTAATACCAGCGCTGCATGTAAGTGAGCGGTGAGGGAAAACTGCTAATTAGCACCGCATAGCCTCTAACTCAAAACTCGTAATCTAGCCGACAGTTTCTATTGTAGAAATTTGATTTTTTTTTTTCAGCTACTTGACTAAAAAGGACTCCAATGTGTCTATATATGTATGAATATGATTTATGTGTTTATATGTGCATAAATGTGTAAATACACAAATACACATATAAAAAAATAAATACATATGTACACACAAATAAACATATATAGATATCAGTGTTAATTTTGACGGCAAATTTCAATTTAGTCTTAGTTTTAGTCTTTTGACTAAAATGCCATTTTAGTTTTAGTCGTATTTTAGTCATCTGAATTGTTTTAGTTTTAGTCTAGTTTTAGTCGACTGAATCTCCAGTAGATTTTAGTCGACTAAAATCTAAGGGGTTTAGTTAAAGTGTAATGCATTATTTAAGCATTTCTCTAAAATTTGCAAACTGATTATATACTCCAGGAGTAACACATGGTAATATTTATGGTATTAAGGTTTAAACATGCAATACAGACACAGATTTAGCCGATGTGATATGTAACATCTTTATTAAACTTAAAATTAAATAAAACCAAGTTTCAGAAACAAACAGAAGTGCAACTATAAAATATAAAAGAAACTAACTGTAAACTGTATTGGCTGCATTGAACATATTACCCAATATAAAAACTTGAAAAGTTCTCTGTTAATAATTAAAACAAGTATCAAGTAATCAAATGAGAAAAAAGGAGGTCGATCCCAATATCCTTATAATAAAAATTAGCCTTTATTATCCAAATTAAAATACAAACATGATACACACACAGAGAGTATCAGGTTTTACGCGTTTCGGCTGGTGTACGGCACCAGCCGAAACGCGTAAAACCTGATACTCTCTGTGTGTGTATCATGTTTGTATTTTAATTTGGATAATAAAGGCTAATTTTTATTATAAGGATATTGGGATCGACCTCCTTTTTTCTCATTTGATTATCCTCCAAGGATTACAAGGAATCCTTTTCTGATACCCTCTATCCGTCAGCATCCTAGAGGCAACCAAGGGCGGACAAAGTGCTCTTTTTATGTTTGGAGAAAACACAGCAGCTTGGGTGATACCTTTCTCAAACAAGTCGTTTCCTTGCATATGATTGGCTGACCACCCAGCACTCGACCTAACACACGCATCCCCATTGGATGTCTGCACCTGGAGGCAGACCGGAACTGGTTCAACGAGGAGCCGCGCAGCTGAGGTGCTTGCAGACGCAGCACCTGACGAGTAGCGGTGGTATCGAGTGACCGTTCTTTGGGAGGTGACGAGTAGTTGGAGCGCCTGGACGGCTCCATTTCCGCATACAGTGGATACTCGTCTGACGGAGTTTACCTGGTCGCAGCGGGTGAGTCCTTACATTGCATTAACCAAGGATTTCGTCTGTCACAAGTTTGACAAGGGGTTATATCCTGACTATCACCGAAGATTGTTATACACAAGACTGTGAACACGCTCATTACAAATTAATCAACTTACCTGGGTTAAAACACAGTATTACCCTTCTTTTATAAGTATCAAGTAACTCAACACAACAAAAAGCTTCTGCAGCTAGCACAGGCACAGCATAATTTAAACCCATACTCGTGGGTTATGCATATTTCTATAGGAAGAATCAATTGTTTGTTCACAGATTCGAAACATTTTCGGCAACGATATTAGCACTGCTCTAGAACTTCCAAACTCATTATATACTCCTGGAGTAAAGGTTTATTAACCTGTTTTTATTTATGGTATTAAGGTTTGAACACGCAATACAGATTTAACAGATTTAACTGTTGTGGTTTTGATTTAGTTTTAGTCATAGTCTTTTGACTAAAATGTCATTTTAATTTAGTTTTAGTCATAGTCTTTTGACTAAAATGTCATTTTGATTTAGTTTTAGTTATAGTCTTTTGACTAAAATGTCATTTTAGTTTTAGTCGTATTTTAGTCATCAGAATCTCTTTAATTTTATAGTCATTTTAGTCTAGTTTTAGTCAACGAAATTAACACTGATAGATATACATACATAGCCATGTATATGTATGTATCTCTATGTTAAAGCCATTTGCATGCCTTTTTTTTCTGAGACCTTATAACCCGTATAACTATTAATACAATTTAAAATATATATATATGTTATTATGAGTGTAACTGTACTTTTAAATGTATTTTTTATGTGTATTTGAGCGTAACAGTTAACCAAAGCTCTGAAGTCACACTAAAGTGACACATATTACATTCAATTGCACTTGGGCAAACATGTTTACTTTCAACTTGTAATACACGCTACTTCCGAAGTTCCGACAGGCTCAATGAGCCACGATATACCCCCTATCACTCTTGTGCAACAGTTAGCGTGCCACTTGTAATCTAGTCCAAAGTATTAAGCTGTGCTGCTGCTGCACATATATATATTTGTGTTGTTGTGGAGAATATCAGCGTTATTTATTATGGGCTAGATTACGAGTGGAGTGCTATCATTTGCAGACAAGCAATATCGGATATTCACATCTGTTTGTGTGCAAGTAAAAATTCCGCTCGTATTGTAAGTTGAAAGTAAATGTGAAGCATGAGCACAATCACGATTTACGCTAGAATGATTACAGCGAGTTATAAGGGCTCAAAGATATGAGGTCTCAGGATTGCAAATGACTTTAATGGCTTTAATATAGAGATACATACAAATATAGACATATATATATATGTGTGTGTGTATTGCAGCCCTTTGTGGTCAAGTACATGCAAACATAAAAAGCATATTTATGCAATATTTATATTTAACAAAGTGTTATTCTGTGTATTTACTGTAAATATTATAATTTCCATTGTTCAGCACATAGGGGAATATGTTATAGGAATTTAAGAATAAATAGAACCTAATCCGATGGGGCCGATTTTACAAGGGCCGAATGGCCCTGAATATAACTGAATGTAACTTTTTCCATGCGAGCCTTCCGGCTCGCCAGAAACTGGAATTAAGAAGCAGAGGTCTTAAGACCGCTGATCCTTAACTCGTACGCCTCCTCTGAGGTGGCGGACATCAGTCTGCCGATCGCATATGATCGGGTTGATTGACATCCCCTGGCCGTGAATCTGCAGGGGGCGGCATTGCACAAGCAGTTCACCAGAACTGCTTGTGCAATGATAAATCCGAACAGCGTATGCTGTCGGCATTTATCGATGTCCGCTCGCACTTTGTTAAATCGGCCTCCATATGTGCAGAACATTGGATTAGGAAATATGCAATATATTATCTTATGTTGCGCTTTTAAATAACCGTGAATGTGTTGTGGGTGTTTTTTTTTCAACTTTTTCGGCTCTATGTGTCTATGGAGGAATGCGATTTTGCGTTCATATCATCTATTTGTTATTGTGAATTTTAAAACGCGAGCGTGAATCTCTGAGCACAAAAAAATTACTTCTAGCAGTTTTAACTCTTGAACTTTAGCACAAACTGCCACTACACTCGTCATCTGGCCATATGTAGGTTGGGCTACTTTGCTTGTGCAGTAAAATGTAAAATCCTTGAGATCTCACTGTATTTGAAGGTAAGAGTTTGTGTGATATGATTAGTAGTGGCACAGCGTAAAGAAAACTGAGGGTCAGACTTGTCTGCTGGTTTTATACAGTCTTGGGTATTATAATAGCCTATCACTAAGCACTACAGCAGTATGATTTATGCACAGACACATTTTCTAAAAAAAATTATTCTGTATCTGAGAAGCACATTTTAACTCTGCATTTCACTGTAACAGTAGATGAAAATATTTACATTAATTGATTGGGGTTATGCTCTAAATGTTGACCTACACATTTTCCTTCAGATAATTTATTCACACTTGCTAACATCATTGTGCTCACACTTTTCTGTTTTTCCCATCTAGGATTCATCCACTTTTTCATCAAGCCCTGTGGCTGGGGCTGCAGCCTCCAAAACAGCATCAGGTACTGGAGAACAAGGAACTTCACCAAAGGTTCAGCTCCCCCTCAATATGTAAGTTACCATGGCTGGGTTGTCTTTTTAAGGTTGTTTATAAGATATGCAAAAGGTTCTTCAATATTAGAAGATTTCTGGGGCCAAAGTCCTCAGATTTTATTGTTTTACATAAAGGAAGATTATACTTAATATAATCCTCACCTTAAAGGGACACTGTACACTAGATTTGCATTTGCATACATGTTTTGTAGATTATCTATTTTATCAGCCCATCTGGGAGTGTTTTTGTAACAATGTGCTTTTTAAAAAAAAACATTGTGCTGATTTTCAGACTCCTAACCAAGCCCCAAAGTATCAGATGTAGACTGAAGTCTACAGAGTCCTGCTTGTGTAATAGGTCTTCTCATATGAAGGGGTGGGGGGAGGGTCTGCTCTTCCTGCATTTTGTATCCCCTTTCACTGGGTGTCCCGGCCTAACCTCATCAACAGTGCTAAACTGGGATCTTCTAAGTAAATTTTTAAAAGGTTTTATACTGGATTTTTTATCAGTATTTTTTGCATATTCTTCTTTATCGTAGTGTCTATTACATGCAGTTATATGAAAATATATTCCCTATATTTTTGTCACTATTCTTTGTAACTGACTTATTGAGTATTTATATTCAAACAGCTCAGCCTGATATACGGTATATACGGTCATTGCTTAGAATGACACAGAAATATATACTGTACGTGCTTGCAATATTTCATGCTACAGGCAGCGATATTGGCTTGGAATGACATTCAATAAGCAAGTGAGAATACAAACATGCTTGAATTTTTGGTGCAAATCTAATTGCTCCTAAGAACAATTGTAAGCATTGGAAGAAATATAGACAGCAGTGCAGGAAAAAGTACTTGTGTATGTATAATGCATAAATGTATTTTCGGTCCAATTAAAGATTTAATTTGACCCCACATTGTCAAGTCATCAAATAAAAACCACCAACAATAAGACCACTGGCACAATTATGGGTATGAAAAGGCTGCAGCTTATTTATTAAACTATTCTTAAATTACAACCATTACAACATATATGTTTTGTGAAAGCCCAACCACAGTGCTTGCCCTTCTCCACTAACATGCCTTAACACCACTCTAAGGAAAGCCTCCAAATAATAACTCTCCTGATAACCTCAAAGGTGGTAGCTACCTCTTCATAACAGGCTTAAGACATTACAAACCAGGGAAAGCGCCCCCTACTGCTGTTACAACACATAACACTTTAACTTATGGGGAGGACGGGAAATTCTCCTCGCCATCTCGTCCAGTTAAAAGAGAACTACACTTCCGCTTCAGGGGCTTATAATCCCCTCCTAACTCTGCCCACCCCTTTCCCTTTGCTTGACCTGGTTCTCTCCTCCCAAGAGGGGTCAATTAACTCCTTCATCCATTTTTGTTGTCAGGGCTTTTCCTTTTATGTCTCTAGGCACAAACAGGATGCCTTAAATTAAGTTACATAAAAACAAATTACTACTGGGAGCTAGCTGCTGATTGGTGGTTGCACATATATATTTCCTGTCATTGGTGGATCCGATGTGTTCATCTACTCTAGCACCCAGTAATGCATTGCTACTCCTTCATCAAAAGATTTCAATAGAATTAAGCAAATCTGATAATAAAAGTAAATTGGAAAGTTATTTAAATGTCTATGCTCTGATAGGTCAAAGAAACATTTGGGGTTCAAACCACTGCTTGAAAACTTACTGACCTGCGGATATCAGGCCACGTTTTTCCCTCTGCATTTCTTTTTGCATCTGCTTGATAATATGACATAGGTTATATTAAAGCAATGAAAATATGAGGTGTGTCTTTTTTAAAAAAGCCCTTTGTTTTTTTAAACTTTTGGGTCTTTAAATCAGATCAGTTAGAGCTACCTGATCTGATTTAAGAGCTATTCTGAGCTACCCCCCTCCCCTGGAAATGATCTGGTATGTACTTAGCTTTACAAAATTTGCAAGATCTAAGCCGTGGAAGAGGACATAGACTGGGACCAAAAATATGCATGGGCATTTTAAGGCAAAGCAGCCCACTCTCCCAATTTTTTATTTAAAAGCCCAGATGCACACACTCATATCCCGCATGCCATACATGGTGCTCGGACAAAATGCCGATGGACAAAATGCCGAAGCACATTCGTCCGTCAGACATATGTCCGAGATACACTGCTTCCGACTGCACGACGAACAGCACAATCACGCAATCACGTAATTGCGTAATTGTCATTAGTAAAAAAGCGGATAATTTAAATATATATTGTCAATAGCGCATAATATTTAAGATTTACTTAAATAAATCAAGATACATTCGGCCGAAGGGCAGATACGATCCAAAATTTTCTGCTACAATCAGTGACTCGGGCGCCGCAACGGCCTCTGGGAACCTATCCATGGGTCCCTACCCTCACGATGTACTTTTAACACATAATATAATTATAAGTTAATATATAGTATATATATAGTATGTATGTGTATATATATATATATATATATATATATAGCAAAGAAGATTATATATATATTTATGTTATATATAAGTTGATTTAATTGTCTTTTGTCAGTTCACTATTAAAAATGTTTTAGCTAAAACCGTGATTTTTAAGCTTCATTCCCACCCAGCAGCCGGATAAATGTCTTTCTGAATATTATCCGTCGGACAAATGTCCGTCGTACAAGCGTCCGTCGGATAACAGTCCGGCCACGGCCATACATAGACCCACTTACATGCAAGCACACAAGTTGATTTAAGGTTTAAACCCTTAATTCACATTAAAAAATATTGGATAATAACTGCAAAACATTTTTTTTTGGTTAAAGGGCCACTAAACCCACAATCTTTCTTTCATGATTCAGGTAAAGAATACAAATTTAAACAACATTACAATTTACTTCTATTATTTATTTTGCTTCATTTTTTAGATATCCTTAGTTGAAGAAAAAGCAATGCACATGGGTGAGCCAATCACATGAGGCTTCCATGTTCAGCAACCAATCAGCAGCTACTGAGCATATCTAGATATGCTTTTCAGCAAAGAATATCAAGAGTATAAAACAAATGAGATAATAGAAGTAAATTAGAAAGATGTTTAAAATTGCATTCTCTTTCTAAATCATGAAAGAAAAAATGTGGGTTTCATGTCCCTTTAAGATTAGGAAATGTAATGTGTGTCCTGGTACAATCTTGTCAGTTCTCCATAGTTTTTACAATACAAATAAAACCACCTTAACAGATAGCTGGACTCTCATACACTATGGAAAACTTTCTTCATTTCACTTACACAGCTGTGTCCCGTTAAACCATATTTGTATTTGTACAAAAATAATAATAATGTATGAAATTGTCTAAGTTCATTATAAGAAGAAATAAAGAATGCATATTTGATACGAACTGTTTAATTCTGTATATATTGGGATTTTCCTTATTAAACATGAATGTGGGTTATTATTGGATATATTACAATGCTAAACAAACTATTATGTGTACAATGATTTAATAGTAATGCAAATCCAATAATTATAAATAAATATAATTAATATTTGAAAGCTAAAACGTTGTGTGTTTTAGCGTTAACCCCTTAGAGCACTGGCTCTTCTGAGCTGAAAGGGAAGAATCTATTGTCAGAGCGGATCCCTGGACTATTCTGGGGCTCAGGTTGATGTGAAAGGGACAACAAGTTCACTTGAAATGTCTTTTTTTATCTACTCCCATGTTCTCTCTGGATCAGCAGCGCTGAATAGACACCAACTAATCACTCTTAATAGAAAGAAAGTCTGGGGAAAGCTGAAAAGTGCCATACTATCTCCATCTATATATGTTATGTGCCTACTTACTAACTCACTGGCTGCAGGCTGCCTCCCTCGCCCTCTCTTCCCTCCTGCAAGTGTGGCTACACTGGGAGGAAGTGATGGGGGAGAGGGAGGTCACATGACACATGTTGTCACTTTTCAGTTCCTCCCAGCCAGGCCAGATCTCAGAGACCACTGCTACTCCTCCCACCCTCGGTTGCATCAGTAGCAGCATGTCTCAAGTGCATACAGCTACCGTGAGACAAACTTGCAAGTAAGTAGATGCTCAGTCTTACAGCCGTTGTATGCAAGTCTGTGTCCCCTGTTCACTCACGGCTGTGCTGTCCTTATAAGGTAATGCGGCTGTTTTACAGTGCATCATTCAGAGCAGCCCAGGGCAGCCACACCAGCACATTAACACTATATAATAAAAAAATTTGGGGCACTCGGTATGCACGGAAATAGTGGGCAGGGTAAAGATAACCGGCGGCCCACCAGGCATTTGCCCGGTATGCCCTATGGCCAGTCTGGGCCTGACAGGGACTATTGTTGCTGAGGCTGAAAAATGGATACTACTCTATGGGTTAGATTATGAGTGGAGCGGTAATTACCACTACCGCTCACGTGCTAACACTGCTTGACTTCTGCTCTTTGCGCAAGTCAGGTAGTGCTCGTATTACAAATTGAAAGTAAATTTTTATCGATTGAGCTCTAACCCGGCCTGCACAAAGAGCATAACTTAGACTATTATGATCACTGTAACATACTCTCCTATTGACTTTGATAGAGAGAGGAAAATGGGAAAAAAATAAAACCCATACTGGTGCTAACCCGAATCGCCATAAGCCCCCTACTCTAATAACCCCTAAACTGCCACATGGCACACTGCAAAGTCCCCACTACACTATTTGCCTCTAAACCGCCACAACCTCCATCGCAAAGTAACCAATTACACTATTAACCCCTAAACCACCACCCCCACATTGCAAACTGCCCTTCTATACTATTAACCCCTAAATGACCACACACCCACATCCAAAGTAACTCACTAACATCTAAACCCCCTAACCTAACACCCCTAAGTTACCCCAAAACAAACTAACCTTACCTTTAAAAAAATAATAATAACTACCTTTAAACCAAAAATATAAAAGCATACATTTACAATAAAAAAACTCTAAAAATAAAAAACCTACCATTACAAAAATAAAAAAACCTGCCGTTACAAAAAATAATAAACAAATTACCAAAAATAAAAAATTAGTTATGACTATTCTAAAACTAAACTACAAATATAGCCCTTAAAAGGGCTTTTTTTGGTAATTACCGTAAAGTGTCTTAGCTCTTTTTCTGAAGAAAAAAAAACTACAACCTTCTAACATTAACCCCCCCCCCCCCACCCACCAAAAAAAGTCTATCTTAAGAAAAACTACTCTAAAAAGTGCCCTGAAAAAGGCATTTGGCTGGGCATTGCCCTTACAAGGGCATTTGGCTCTTTTGCTGAAAATACACCTAATCTTAAAAAACAAAACAAAAAAAAACCACTAAACCCGAAGATTGCACTCAGCAAAGATGAAAAAGGCATTTGGCTGGGCATTGCCCTTACAAGGGCATTTAGCTCTTTTGCTGAAAATACACCTAATCTTTAAAAAAAAAAAACACTAAACCTGAAGATTGTACTCAGCAAAGATGAATCCGGGCGACGGCACTCCATCTTCTTCCCGGTAGTGGTCCATCTCTATTCCAGTGGCGCTCCATCTTCATGAAATCAGTCTTCATCCATCTTCTGATCTTCAACAGCGATCCTCTTCATGTGGTCACTAGTCACACACTGAATTTTGAATGCAAAGTACCTCTTTTATATAAAACTAGCTGTTGCCCGTGGCTTGGCCCACGTGTATTTTGTGATTTGTAAAAAATAGTGAAAAACACGACCACTCGCATATACGTGTGCCCTCATGTGTGTGCCCGTTCGGGTTGCACACTCGCTGACATTAACTTTTTCAGTTTTCATTCATTCTCTATGTTTCTTGTAATCTAAATACCAATTTTCATGTCTATAACATCTTTATTTTTTGGGAAATAGGTATCCTCATAAAACATTCCCTCCCTTTTGACCCCCCTTAAATGGATTTTCGGCAAATGGTAAAACACGTGTTTCTTTATTTTTCAAGGAGATTCAAAATACTAATTTTTACGTCCGCAATATCTTTGTTTTTAAGATATACACTGTGTGCAGAATTATTAGGCAAATGAGTATTTTGACCACATCATCCTCTTTATGCATGTTGTCTTACTCCAAGCTGTATAGGCTCGAAAGCCTGCTACCAATTAAGCATATTAGGTGATGTCCATCTCTGTAATGAGAAGGGGTGTGGTCTAATGACATCAACACCCTATATCAGGTGTGCATAATTATTAGGCAACTTCCTTTCCTTTGGCAAAATGGGTCAAAAGAAGGACTTGACAGGCTCAGAAAAGTAAAAAAATAGTGAGATATCTTGCAGAGGGATGCAGCACTCTTAAAATTGCAAAGCTTCTGAAGCGTGATCATCGAACAATCAAGCGTTTCATTGAAAATAGTCAACAGGGTCGCAAGAAGCGTGTGGAAAAACCAAGGCGCAAAATAACTGCCCATGAACTGAGAAAAGTCAAGCGTGCAGCTGCCAAGATGCCACTTGCCACCAGTTTGGCCATATTTCAGAGCTGCAACATCACTGGAGTGCCCAAAAGCACAAGGTGTGCAATACTCAGAGACATGGCCAAGGTAAGAAAGGCTGAAAGACGACCACCACTGAACAAGACACACAAGCTGAAACATCAAGACTGGGCCAAGAAATATCTCAAGACTGATTTTTCTAAGGTTTTATGGACTGATGAAATGAGAGTGAGTCTTGATGGGCCAGATGGATGGGCCCGTGGCTGGATTGGTAAAGGGCAGAGAGCTCCAGTCCGACTCAGACGCCAGCAAGGTGGAGGTGGAGTACTGGTTTGGGCTGGTATCATCAAAGATGAGCTTGTGGAGCCTTTTCGGGTTGAGGATGGAGTCAAGCTCAACTCCCAGTCCTACTGCCAGTTTCTGGAAGACACCTTCTTCAAGCAGTGGTACAGGAAGAAGTCTGCATCCTTCAAGAAAAACATGATTTTCATGCAGGACAATGCTCCATCACACGCGTCCAAGTACTCCACAGTGTGGCTGGCAAGAAAGGGTATAAAAGAAGAAAATCTAATGACATGGCCTCCTTGTTCACCTGATCTGAACCCCATTGAGAACCTGTGGTCCATCATCAAATGTGAGATTTACAAGGAGGGAAAACAGTACACCTCTCTGAACAGTGTCTGGGAGGCTGTGGTTGCTGCTGCACGCAATGTTGATGGTGAACAGATCAAAACACTGACAGAATCCATGGATGGCAGGCTTTTGAGTGTCCTTGCAAAGAAAGGTGGCTATATTGTCACTGATTTGTTTTTGTTTTGTTTTTGAATGTCAGAAATGTATATTTGTGAATGTTGAGATGTTATATTGGTTTCACTGGTAAAAATAAATAATTGAAATGGGTATATATTTGTTTTTTGTTAAGTTGCCTAATAATTATGCACAGTAATAGTCACCTGCACACACAGATATCCCCCTAAAATAGCTATAACTAAAAACAAACTAAAAACTACTTCCAAAACTATTCAGCTTTGATATTAATGAGTTTTTTGGGTTCATTGAGAACATGGTTGTTGTTCAATAATAAAATTAATCCTCAAAAATACAACTTGCCTAATAATTCTGCACTCCCTGTAGGTATCCTCAGAAATCACCCCCCCCCCCCTTTTTGACCCCCATAAAGTGGATTTTTGGGAAATAGTAAAACACGTGTTTCTTTATTTTTAAAGGAGAATCTAAATACCAATTTTCACGTCTGTAACATTGGTTTTTGAGATATAGATATCCTCATAAATCAGCCCCCCCCCTTTGACCCCCCTTAAGTGGATTTTCGGGAAATGTTAAAACACTTATTCCTTTATTTTTCAAGGAGAATCTAAATACCAATTTTCACATCTGTGAGATCTTTGGTTTTTGAGATATAGGTATCCTCATAAATCAGCCCCCCTTTTGACCCCCACCTTCAGTGGATTTTGGTGAAATAGTAAAATATGTGTTTCTTTATTTTTCTAGGGGAATCTAAATACTAATTTTCACATCTGTAACATTGTCAGTTTTTGAGATATAGGTATCCTCATAAATCAACCCCCCCCCAATTTTGACCCCCTTTAAATGGATTTTAGGGAAATGGTAAAACACATGTGTCTTTATTTTTCAAGGAGAATCTAAATACCAATTTTCACATTTGTAACATCGTCAGTTTTTGAGACATAAGTATCCTCATAAATCAGCCCCTCCTTTTGATCCCCCTTAAGTGGATTTTTGGGAAATGTTAAAACACATATTTCTGGGGGGCGGAGCCAGACAGCTACAAGAGCAGACGTGTTTTTGCTTTGCTCTACTACTTCTCCAACAAATATTAGCAAAAAAGTACTAATTTTGGTGACTATGTCTATCTTTCCGCTGGTTAAACTTTCTCTTTTCTGCAGGAGGTTGTTTTGATAACTATGGTTAAGTTTGGCGCCTACTGAATCTCTCAGACAGACCCAGGTCCTGAGCCTTGGGGGCCTCAAGGTGTAACTGAACACTATCGAAACAGCAGGCCTCTCAAATAAGTTCTTTGAATAACAGTGGAAGTTTATCCACCATTGAGACTCTCTACACCTTTAAAAATGGAGAACGCAAATACTACAATTTATAACCTACTATTAGAGCTGGATTGGCAGATGTCTAAAGGTTTTGAAGAACTCTGGAGTATAGTGAGGGATGTACATGCGGAGGCGGTTGTTTATACCTCGCAAGCATCAACTACGGCTGAAGAGCAGTGCAGGAACACGCACATGAGAGAAGATGAGCTTGCCCATACCGGGAGGAGCACGTTAGCAAATCTCATGATTTTGTTCCCGCTTCTGTTGTGGGGAATGTAGCTAACTCCAGTTTGAAGGAAGATGACTTCAATTGTTAAGCAACTAGAGTTACCGTGAGCGTCGAACTGCGTGGTCAATATCCTGCTGACTCCTTGATTGGGAAAAGGTTTGAGCTACAAACGAGTGATTTTGCAGACCCCTGTGATCGAGTCTATGATATCTTCTAACACATAACCGTTAAACCCACCACCATAGGTGCAAGTATGGATTGGCGTTTGGAAAGAGAGGAAGACTTCACTAGATATTATGACAGACAGTCCACAACTAATAAAACTGTTCTGTATGCTATTACAGTGGAAGCCTGGCCATATGAGGTCTGGAGTGAGTTAATCTATTAGAGTTTCCTGCTGCTTCTAATGACTTAATTAAAGTTAGACTTTATTCAGTTTAAAAGTTATATCATGGTCTATTATTTTATTCAACTTAATTTCCTGATGGACTTCCTTAAATATGCTAGTTTAATCACATCTGTCTTTAGATCTGTCATAAATAACCCTCTAACGTATAAGATAGTACCATGCCTAAACTTCAGTTGCTGAACAAAACATTTATTTACTATTGGATATTTACATATCTCCTATGTTTTACTTATTATGCTGCTATTATTACTGTGGTCCATTATTGAGTGTGTGTTTCATGATTCTTTCTTGAACAAGCCAATGTGTATAACAGAATTTTAAACTCATGGCTGGTTAACCGTTATAACTATTTTAGCTGTAGATACGTCCCCAACTTTTGTTATATGTCCCCCATATTATCTTTGATAATATTCTATTGGCAAACGAAAGCAGATAATGACTGACATGTTCCAGATTTTTGATAGTAACCCTGAATGTGCACAATTTATTCCACGACTATTGAGTGGGGCTGACAGTACTATTCTCTACATAGGAAAAGTCAGGGCTGTGTTGTTTTATGTTAGATACAGCTTATTGTACCTGACCAGCTTTAGTCGTGTCTGTGTTCCAATCTATTAACATTTTCCAGTTAAACTTGTTATGTTGTCCTACCTTAGATATTGGACAGTTAGATAACATATAGACATTTATTGTTTCTTTTTAGTCTTGCTTAAACTCTGTCCTCCATGAAGTTCTGTCTCACATAGATATTACGAGGCACTTATAAATCTATTTTATATACCACTCTATAGCTGAAATATGTATATCTGATTGAGGTTATAACTTTCTGCATACATGATTCTATATCACATCCGGGTACTCTATAAACCTGTGCTAGACACTGTGTATAGCTGAAATATGAAAACCTTATGAAAATACATTATTAGGCATATCTTGTTGCAACTGGGTTTATTTGTTAATATGATAATATTCCATGCACATCCATATTGAAGTTAGAGATCTATTACTATCTTGAATAACATCCATATTATTGCAAGGTCTTTAACCTTTAGGTGCAGCTATGACTATATTTAAACTAAACTTTTTGTGTTGACATTTTGCATGGGTTGGGATGTGTAGCTATTGTTGGTGATCATATTAAAGTAAGACTTCTATAGAGGTTTTACTATTTTGGTAAATTTGGATATTTATATATTATGTACCCAGACCCATCTAGGAGTATGTACATGATACGATATGTTAGATATAATCCTACTATATATAAAGTGAAATTTTATAATGTAGTCCTATATATTTATGTTACCTGTTGGATAACGGAGCTCACCTGGAAGTCATATTAGACCATATTTGGTGCTCTCCTTTAATTATCTATATGGGTTTTCATCTTAGACAACCTTTTTTTTTGTCTGCCATGAAGATCTCAATAATATTTACAGGTTCCATGATTATAGGGGTCTCCTGGAACTTCTAGTACGTTGCCCGTATCTCCAATATCTAACCTATGCTATGGACCCTGCTCTGAGTGGTACAAATTTACTCTTAAGTTTATAGGTGTTTTTTTTATTTTTTTTATTTTTTATATAACTTACATATCCTAGACTCACTTGGAGACAGTCAAGTTTTATCTCAATACTTTACTATCCATGTTAATGCTTTAGGCTTTATACTAGACGGTTATATATTAACTAACCTTAAGTTAAATAATGAATACTCTTTTTATTATACCAAGGTTGCCTGCAACTAGATATTACTCCCCCTCTATGCATACCATCTATTTTTCCCCCTCTCCTTTGGCTCCTTTGGCATACTATAGAAGGTTCCCCCCCCCCCCCCCCTTTATTCCTTATATTGCAAGCGGTTCTCACCAGCTGGATTCTTCCCCCTTCCCTACACTTTTGTTTCAGAGCCATTGTTCAAATGCTAACTACCCCCTGAGTGGTGCTTATTGTTAAGCTACTATACAGCCCACAATTGGCTACCAATATGACTACCATATATTTTTCAATTTCTTTTGACCAAATGGCCCATAAGTGGCCACTTAAGTAGTCAGCCATTTACTTATATTCATAAAATGGAGGTTTCAGAAGACTATTTACTGTTCTGCATTGTTGTGTTTTTCCTATGTTTTTGATCTATCTGGTTTGTTTATTATATGATAGCACATATGTCCTCACTGTTATAAGGCTACTACTGTATGTGATTTGTATCGCAAATCCTCAATAAAAATAAAAAAACCCCCACTTATTTCCTTATTTTTCTAGGAGAATCTAAATACCAATTTTAACGTCTGTATGATCTTTGATTTTTGAGATATAGGTATCCTCATAAACCAACCCTCCCTTTTGACCCCCCCCTTAAGTGGATTTTGGGGAAATGGTAAAACACGTGTTTAGTTTTTAAGGAGAATCTAAATACCAATTTTTCACATCTGTAACATTGTCAGTTTTTGAGATATAGGTATCCTCATAAATCAGCCCCCCTTTTGACCCCCTTTAGTGGATTTTGGGGAAATGGTAAAACACGTTTCTTTATTTTTCAAGGAGAACCTAAATACTAATTTTCACGTTTGTAACATCGTCGGTTTTTGAGATATAGGTATCACCCCCTTTTTCACCCCCTTAGGGACATAATTTCCAAAAATCCTTCCTTAGTGGGTGCCTATGTCATAAAAACAACGTACCTTCCAAATTTCACATTCCTAGGTTAAACAGTTTGAGCTGGGCATTGATGAATCAGTCAGTCAGGACTTCTTTTATATATATATATATATATAAATATAGCGTTTGGTACAGTGAGATTAAAATATTAGAACAAAATACGTTCAGTACAGTGTGAACTTCTAGCAGCTATACAAATGCAATGTTAAAAAAGTTGTCTTCTGTTAAAACACATTTCACATAGTGTAATGCTTAAAAAATACACTATTGTAAAATTAAAATGTTGGGGCTACTGTCTTCAATCTTTCAAAGATTGGAAACAAATCATCTACTAAGCAACCAGCTGCAAAATAAGCCTAACACATTTCAGAGACAGCATTATATATGTCAGACCCATCAAACTATATTTAAAAATGTGTAAAACAATACAATCTGATCTACTCAGAGTGCAAAAAGGTCCTCTAGTCCAGTAACAAACTAATCTAGTATCTAAATATTGGGATCACATACATTAGATGGCTATTTTAAGCTGTCTGGGGAGTGCCGGTTTGGCCACGCCCAATTACCAAGGCAGTGTATTCCTAGGGGTAGAAATAAAAACTTTAGCACCAATCTAGTACTTAGGGACCGGACCCAATAATTGTACATATATTTTATGACTCGGGATCCCAAATGTATCATGATTATATTAATACATTAGCCAGACTAGGGTATACATAGCTCCTCCATTACAAAATATTTATCTGTCAGGATCCCATTAAAAGGTAGAATCTAACCTGGCCAACCATAAACTGTGATGCACAGTTGTACGTAGGCTGGCTAAGACCAATATACTCCGAAACGTCACAATAAAGGTGGGATTAAAATCCAGAGAGTGCCTGCCTGGACTTGTGAATATTTTAGCTGGCACCCTGGTATTTAAAAATTTAAAGCGAAAGTGCCCTTCTGTGGAAATATATAACTATATATAAATATTACAAAATGACACTATATACACATATACAATATACCCATAGTCATCCAGCTCATTTAGGTTTATTATTAAGGTTGTTTTTTTTATTAACAATGGTGATTGCATACAAAGCAAATTTCTAGGTGTTCCATGGGAGTTTCATGGCTGATTTATGGGAGTAGCCTGTATTGTAATGGTGAAACTTCACAGAGAAGTTCTAATGTTTTAAATCAGTGATGGCCAACTTCATAACACATGGAGGGGCAGATCAATATGTTAGAAGCTTTAAGGGCCACAGATCAAAAATTTTATAAATTTATGAAACACAAATAATAATATATTTCCTAAAAATGTCCAATGGCACAGGGCCTGACTTAATTGGGTTAGGTTTCAGGGTATCCTCTATCTGCTGTTCTCATTTCCAGATGGCTTTTTTGAGTGGTGGACAAAAAAAGTGGCCACAGCTCAAAATTCTCCAAAGTACAAGTTTTAGTTCTGTTTTTCCCTGGGGCCAAATACTATGGCACACATTTTAATTATGTTTTTTACCTAGGGACGAAAATATAGTGCAGGGGGCCTCTTGAGAGCAATGGGCCACTTGTTGGCCATCCCTTTTCTAAACAATACGGCCTAGCTTACATGAACCTTTTTTACACATAACTGTCACCATCCTTTCAGTAGCAAGATGAGCAATTGTAAGAAATACACGCTTGGATTACTGTGTAAACTCCCTAAGGGAACGCCACCGTAAGAGAAGACTTTCATGTTTTTATTGCAAAGCTTTTATATTTATTTTAGTAAGTGCTTCAATATTTGCGCACTATTGGTGTCAATAAATCTACACTTTATTGGGTTGCTTTATTAATGGTCAAGCGGACATGATTCGCTGTAGCGAATCATGTCCACTCAACATATGTTGACATTTAACATTGCACAAACATTTCTAGTGAAATGCTTGTGCAATGCCTCCCCCTGCTCACTGGCGGCCAATCGACTGCTAGCAGAGGCCATTAATCATCCAAATTGTATTTGATTGGGATGACTTCAGTCCACCTCCTAAAAGGTGGCAGAGAAGTTAAGGAGGTAAGGAAACTTCTGTTTCAGGCGGACCTGAAACGATGGGGTATCGATGTAGCATCCGCTGCTTAATAAATCTATCCCTTAGATTGGGACGCTCTTGTGTTCTTCTTTTTTCATTATAATTGTAAGAAATATACTGCATTTACAGTGAAACTTAGTTTGCGTATAGATTAGTTGAACTCTTACTAAACAGAAACAGTTTTTTATTAGGAGCACACATTATATTGTCATGTAAACATGTTTTAAAAACATGTCCCCTCCACACTGCTGAGATCCGCATTCACTGGCAATGTGCTTTGATTGTTCAAACAGTAGCAAACCCTATAGTGTCCTAAAAAAGGCACATCGACACTCATCTGTTCAGCGAGAGTCAGTCCACTTTTTTGTAATATTTTGCCCAGCAGATGATTGGTGAGACTGAAATGAGCATTTTTTAAACACATGTTTATTCTTAGCTATAATCTTAAAGTGATTGTAAACTTAAGGCTTTTAATACTATAAAACTATTTATAAACAGTGGGACTTTAATTCATTAAAATATTTAAAGACATTTCCTTTGTAAAATATTTACCATTTAGAGATGGTAAATATTGCGCTGTTCCTCTGCCTGACTCATCTCATCCTTGATTTAGCTGTTCAATGACGAATCTGGCTTCATCCAATCCTTGTGTGTCCCACATGGTGTCCAGTGTAAGCATTTTTTTGTTTTTGTTTGTTTTTTAGATTCGTATCACAATTGTTTTGTAAGAAAAAGTTTCTATTATGCTCTGTGAACATTCAGTCAGATTACAAGTTTGACGTTATGAGTGAAAAAGCATCGTTATGGCCCATAACAATGCTTTTTCACTAACACTGCTATTACAAGTCTCGTCAGAATAGTTCTACCGGACACTTTTTTGGCCATCACGCAACGTCAGTACCGCACTTTAAGAAATGGGACTCCCATAGCGCCGGTATTACGAGTTTTGCGGGGGGCCAAAAAGGGAGCGGTACAGTCTAAAATGACAAGATCTGTAGCGCCATCTGAAGTCAGTAGTTATGAGTTTTATGCTACAAAGCTGTAACATAAAACTCATAACTAAAATGTTACAAAGTACACTAACACCCATAAACTACCTATCAACCCCTAAACCGAGGCCCTCCCGCATCGTAAAAAAAAAATAAAAAATTATTAACCCCTAATCTGCCGCTCTGAACATTGACGCAACTTAAAAAATTTATTAACCCCTATTCTGCTGCTCCCGACATCGTTGCCACTATAATAAAATCATTAACCCCTAAAGTGCCGCCCTCCTGCATCAAAAACACTATTTAAATATAATTAACCCCTAATCTGCCATCCGCCCACTCCGCCGCTATAATAAATCTATTAACCCCTAAGCCTAAGTCTAACCCTAACACCCCCTAACTTAACTAATTAAAATAAAGCTAAATATACCTTACAATTATTACCTAAATAATTCGTATTTAAAACTAAATACTTACCTGTAAAATAAACCCTAAGCTAGCTACAATATAACTAATAATTACATTGTAGCTATCTTAGGTAGACTAGTTAATAAATAGTTATTAACTATTTACTAGCTACCTAGTAAAAATAAATACTAATTTACCTGTAAAATAAAACCTAACCTGAGTTACACTAACACCTAACATTACAATAAAATTAAATAAATTAAATTAACAAAATACAATTATCTAAATTACAAAAAATAAACACTAAATTACACAAAATAAAAAAGGAATTATTAAAAATAAAAACGAATTACTCCTAATTTAATAGCCCTATAAAAATAAAAAGCTCCCCCAAAATAAAAAAAAACCCTAGCCTACACTAAACTGCATTTTGGCATTGCCCCAAAGAAATCAGCTCTTTTACCTGTAAAAAAAAATACAAACAACCCCCCAACAGTAAAACCCACCACCCACACAACCAAACCCCCCAAATAAAAACCTATCTAAATAAACTTAATCTAACCATTGCCCTAAAAAGGGCATTTGGATGGGCATTGCCCTTAAAAGGGCATTTAGCTCTTTTACATTGCCCAAAACCCTAAGCTAAAAATAAAACCCACCCAATAAACCCTTAAAAAACCTAACACTAACCCCTGCCGATCCACTTACAGTTTTTGAAGACCGGACATTCATTCTCATCCAGGCGGCCAAAGTTCTCCTCGAAGCCAGCAGAAGTCTTCATCCAAGCGGGCAGAAGTCTTCATCCAGACAGCATCTTCTATCTTCATCCATCTGGCGCGGAGCAGGTTCATCTTCAAGACATCCGGTGCGGAGCATCCTCTTCTTCTGATGGTTGTTGAAGAATGAAGTTTCCCTTTAAATGACATCATCTAAGATGGCATCCCTTACAATCCGATTGGCTGATAGAATTTTATCAGCCAATAGGAATTAAGGGGGGAAAATCCTATTGGCTGTTGCAATCAGCCAATAGGATTGAGCTCGCATTCTATTGGCTGATTGGAATAGCCAATAGAATGCGAGCTCAATTCTATTGGCTGTTTAGTGTAGGGCCATTGGCAGTTTAGTGTAGGCTAGGGTTTTTTTTTATTTTGGGGGTCTTTTTTATTTTGATAGGGCTATTAGATTAGGAGTAATTTGTTTTTATTTTTGATAATTTCTTTTTTTATTTTGTGTAATTTAGTGTTTATTTTTTTGTAATTTAGATAATTGTATTTTGTTAATTTAATTTATTTAATTTTATTGTAATATTAGGTGTTAGTGTAACTCAGTTTAGGTTTCATTTTACAGGTAAATTAGTATTTATTTTAACTAGGTAGCTAGTAAATAGTTAATAACTATTTACTAATTAGTTTACCTAGTTAAAATAAATACAAACTTAGCTATGAAATAAAAATAACACCTAAGCTAACTACAATGTAACTATTAATTATATTGTAGTTAGCTTAGGGTTTATTTTACAGGTAAGAAAGTATTTATTTTTAAATAAGTATTATTTATTTATTAATAGTAAGTTCTATTTAGAATTATTTTAATTATGTTAAAGTTAGGGGGTGTTAGGGTTAGGGTTACGTTAGGGTTAGACTTAGGGTTAGGGTTAAGTTAAGGGTTAATATATTTATTTAGTGTTAGTGATGTGGGAGGCCAGAGGTTTAGGGGTTAATAACTTTAGTATAGTGGTGGCGGCGACATTGTGGGTGGCAGATTAGAGGTTAATAAGGGAAGGTAGGTGGCGGCGACATTGGGGGCAGAAGATTAGGGGTTAATAAGTGTAGGTAGGTGGCGGCGACATTGGGGGCGGCAGATTAGCGGTTAATAAGTGTAATGTAGGGTTTATGTTAGGGTATTAGATTTAAACATACATTTTTTTTGCCACATAGACATCAATGGGGCTGCGTTACGGAGCTTTACGCTCCGCGATTGCAGGTGTTAGGCTTTTTTTAGCTGGCTCACCCCATTGATGTCTATGGGGAAATTGTGCACAAGCACGTCAAAACACTGCTTGTATTTGGGTGAAGCATGGAGCTCAACGCAACCATATCGCCCGCACAAGCCGTTTTTTTGCAAACCTGTAATAGCAGTGCTATGAAAGGTGAGCAGTGAAAATAACTTACAAGTTATTCATGAGTCAGCCATAACGCAAAACTCGTAATCTGGCTGCTAGTTAGTACTCCTGAGTATTAAACATCTTTAAACCAAAAACTTTTTAATGAAATATAAATGAAGGTATTATTTGCTACCATGTTTACTAGTGCATTATTTTACAGTAGCTTTTGCCAATGTTCTTGAAATATATACAATACCTTCTAATAAGAGTAAATCACCATGTTGACAATATGGCTGTTATTAAATATACGTAAATTGAATGTGGTAGAAAAGCCACATGGTAAAGCACATATTTGAGTTAAAGTTCATGTTCCTTGCTTTGAAAGAATTTTTATACACTTAAAAATGTTTCCATTTAAAGACCTACTGGCCTGCGGAGTCTTTTTTCTGACACTGTTATTTCCTGATATCAGACTTTACCTTTCTTTATGCCAACTGGCAGCCTTTTCTGTCTAGCATGTAGCTCCTACAGTGAGGCATTCGCTATATGGACAGGCCGTCTGCCCGCTCAGTTTAATGTGTTATTTTAACATTTTCAGATAACAGTGTGATGCATTAGTAACAGGTATTTAATATCATTTTACTCTATCTCATATTATTTTGTAGTATTTAATATCATATTACTCTACCTCATACGATTTTGCAATATTTAATATCATATTACTCTACATTATGGGCCAGGTTACAAGTGGCACGCTATTTAGCGCTTTCCTTTGAGCGTATACTTAGCTAGAATTAAGCTTTTTGAGTGCTTATTACAAGTTGAAAGTAAAAAGCTAACCAAATATTGTGACTCCCCATAGAAGGCAAAGGAGAGCGCAGAAAAAAAACTTATTGCTCAGGGCTAACCCAACAGGAGTTATTCATATTTCACATTCCAATGTTTTTCACATACAGAACAAGTAATTTTTATTGTAAATTGTAATTTTTTATTGTAAATACATATTTCTATATCTACCTATACCTGTATATCTATACATATAGATATATAGGTATAGATATCTATTTTACATTAACATTAATATATATATATATATATATATATATATATATAATTACAAAAATATTATTTTTTTTGACTAACACAGTGTCGAATTGGCGCGCATAAAGAATTACTAGCTTTAGTATGCGTTATTGAAAAATTACATATAAAATCTGAAAACAATATTAATAAAAAATATTATACATACTGTAAAAAAAATCTAAACAATCTATAGAATACAAATATATATATATATATATATATATATATATATATATATATATATATATACCAATCCGTGTAAAGAAGGCACTCTCCATTTCTCTAAATAAATACTTTATTATGTGAACATTTTAGGTATAGTTGGTAATCTGGCAAGGTTTGTGATAATAGGTGTGATTAGATAGCGTTCGTATCATGACATGCACAACTAAGCTGGCATACATATCTTTCTCTGTATCGTGAGTACTTACATAGCGCCGAGCCTTTTTAGTTTTGACACTTGTTTTTTTATTATGTTGGCCACTCCGGGATGCTGTACGTTTTTTTGCGCTTGCGCAGTTGCACATGGAGGACACCGGAGCTTCCTTGATCTCTCAGTGGTGGGACATTATTTATTGCAGGTACTTATGTCTGAGGATGGGGGTGACCCCAAAAACGTTCACGTAATAAAGTATTTATTTAGATAAACTGAGAGTGCCTTCTTTACATGGATTGCTATCATTTCAAGTTGAAGTGTCTCTGTTTGCTCAGAGAGAGTACTGTGCCCATCTGCAGTATTGATATATATATATATATATATATATATATATATATATATATATATATATATTACAGTATGTATAATTATTTTTAATAATTGTTATTAATACTTTTTATATTTTATAAGTATTATTTCAATAATGCCTATTTAACAAAGATCGGACAGTGCGGATCAGGTCCGACAGACCTCGCTGAATGTGAAGAGCAATACGCTCTCCATAGTCAACATTGCACCAGCAGCTTTTGTGAGCTGCTGGTGCAATGCCGCCCCCTGCAGATTCGCGGCCGGCAGGGGATGTCAATCAACCCGATTGTACTCGATCGGGTTGAATTGCAGCGATATCTGTCCGCCTGCTCAGAGCAGGCGGACAGGTTATGGAGCAGCGGCCAGAAACAAGGGCCCTCAAGCTCCATCCGGAGCTTGATAAATATGCCCCTAAAATATGTATTTACAATAAAAATTCCATTATCCTGTAAATGAAAAACATTGGAATGTTACATATGTACAGTAAAACACCCAAATACATAAAAACATATGTATATATATATACAGATATTTAGACATGTGTATATATATATATACATACAGTATATACGTGTGTATGTATACAATATAACCCTTTGCAGTCAAACACCTTGTCATATACCATATACCTTTTAACCCATATAACTTTTTATTTTTAATATTTATTTGAATAATTTTTATCAGATAGGCTTTACATGAGTTTAACTGTACTTTTGAATGCATATGTAATTTTTTAACGCACTACCCGTTATGTGAGGGTTTCAGTCCCGCTAACCCGACAAGGGTAAAATATGATAGCACTCTCATAATTATGTTTACTTTCAACTTGTAATACACACACTATTTCCGACGTGTGCAGAAAACCGAGATCACTCGTTCGCAACAGTTAGTGTGACACTTGTAATCTAGGATGGAATGGGTGGTCTGCGCTGTAGGGAATGGTGTGTATGTGCGAATACGAGAACAACAGACGATAAAAAGGTAAAAATGAATATGTATGGGTGAGTGGAGCAATAGAGAAGAGAGGGGAAGAGAAAAAGGAGATAAGAAAATAAAAGGATTTAAGCTTTAACATATGATTCTAAACATAACAAGGAATAAAATAATATGTCCGTTGAAAAGCTTTCTTTTTTAAATTGCATGCTCTATCTGAATCATGAAAATACAATTTCAACTTCCATTATCCCTTTTAGGAATTGCCATATGATATGACTGAAATCATCAACTGCATCTAAAGCATAATTGTCCAGAATAAAAATGATGTATCTCTAATATATTGTAAAGGAAAAAATGTTATGTCTATAAAAAAAATAAATTTCAAGGGGAGCAATTGAGATTGTAAACCTGTCAGAAAATGTTATAAAGCAGTCTGAAAAAGAAGATGGAAATGTGCAAGTTTAGTCAACAATAAGCAATATGTGTTGTGTAGAATACAATATAACAGACTATTTGTTTTAATTTGTGTTTAGCTCTCAGAATCACAATCCTCTCTCTCACTCTCTTCTACTCTACTTCTATCTATCTTTCTATCTATCTATCTATCTATCTATCTATCTATCTATCTATCTATCTATCTATCTATCTGTCTGTCTGTCTGTCTATATGCCTGTCTGTCTGTTTGCATGCATGTATATTTTCAAAAGGAGAAGTGAGCTCATGTTTCTTTGATTACTTCAAGATGTCTGTCTTTTTCTTGAAATAGTGGAGTATTTTATTGTTATCTTATTCCTACATGTTTCAAAGTGAAGTGCAAGATTTTGATGAATCCACTTTCACATATACATGAAATGTAATCAATGCAATGAGGATATAATAATGAAACATTTCATCATTGACGTTCTCGAGGAAGCTATGCAAATTAGTAAAATATGCAGTTGTCAAGATAGGTGTTCCGGGGGGTGATGGCAAACTCTGCTATACAGGACAACTCTGTATTATATGCATTGAGATATTTAAAGTCTGTTTTGTGACTAAATATTTCTTCAGGAACCTGAAAAACTGAGAACTAGTGTTCAAGCTATTGTACTGTAAATAGGTCAAATAAAAGGGTAACCTCTGTGGGGTCAATTTATCAAAGCGTCAATCTCAGTGCATTCGCCGGCGTCAATACGCTCGCCAGACATCGCTGCCGCGGATCTAAAGACGCCAAAAACACGAGCGTCAAGTACAGTGCAAAGAGCATCGGACTGTTGATAACTAAGAGTTATCGTCGATGACGCAGTTATTCAGGTTTTCCCCAACTTTATTTATACCATTTCATTACTGTCCATGAACAAGCACATTTCTCTAAAGCTAATCTTTTATTTTTCAACTGTTAATGTCCAAGAAATAGATAAATTTATACCTCAACAAACAATATCTCATAGAAAGTTATTGTTATATTGATTTGTTATACAAAAACATTCTGCTATATGATAGTTTCAAATAAATTAATGTGTATTTGTATTTCTAGAAGTCATGATATGCTTTTATCTCATATTTTATTTTTGTAAATGATTATTAATGCTAGAATTTGTACATATATCATATATCTTTGCACATACTTGTGTGTGTGTGTGTGTATATATATGTGTATATATATATATATATATATATATATATATATATATATATATATATATATATGTGTGTGTTATGTCAGAAATCTGTTGCAAACATATTTACATGTCCCTAAATTCCTTTTTTTGTTCTAAACAATGTTGTCTTTCATATTGCTGTGTTTATTTATACTACTATATGTATATAGTGTAAATTTATTATTATTCTGAGCAGGAATAATTGCAAATATAACATGTAATCAGGGTATCATATGTATTTATTTGCAATCAATGGATATTTTAAGAGCTAGGCCAGTTTTCTCTCTGTACCTGTGTAATCCCTCCTGATTGCAATCTAGTTTTAAAAACCACCGCTTCACAGGTGTTATAAAATGGGCTGGCATATAAGATGACATTTCTTACAGAAAAAGAAATTCAAGAGAAGGAAGAAATACACTGAAAATATCATGACAGTAAAGAGGTAATTTTAATTTCTGCTGTATCTGAATCATTACAGTTTAATGTTAGGTGGGCTATCCCTTTGCGCTATCCGCTTAAGATTATATTGAATCAAACATTAATTCGAATTTTAAAATCATTGTCTAAAATATTACACTGTGTGTCCTAATGTCAGCATCAATGTTTTTCTTTAATTCTAAATTCACATATACATACTGTCAAAGTATACTACACAATGTAACAAATGGCACTTGCAAGTTCTGATGAGTGATCAATGACACAAGTATCGAGCATTTTGATTTGTTATTGATAGTTTAAAATGTATATTTGAATCAGATTGGCTGATGTCATAAATCATGTGATTATGCATATTACAATCAAAAGTGGTTGAAAACTTCACTAGTGTGTTGTTTAGGAGTTTGCGTATAATTGGTGCGAAAAGTGTTGCGTCAAAATTGGTGCGAAGTGGAGAGTGTGACTTGTATTATATGGCTTAAACATGGTGCACATAGATTTTTCACAAAAAAATAAAAAGGAAGCTAGCTATATTAAGTTTTGTATTTCATTTTTATCTCTATCTCTATAATTGTGACAAGTTTGTGGCAAAACTTTTCAACAAATTTGTAGAAATATTGACCCCTTGCTTTGTAATGAGAGACAATTTTTTAACATAATCCATAAGTAGTATTGTATTTTTCATTTTTATCCCTGTATCTACTAGTGCACCAAATGTGGAGCAATAATTTTGTTTGATTTAGAAAGGATATACAATTTTAATAGAGTTTCTAATTTACTTTAATTATGTAATATACTTCATTCTCTTGCAGCATCGAACATAAGCTTTCTGTGTTTTCAGACTCCTATTGACTTCTATGGCATCCGCGACCTGAAGGGTGGGAGATTGAAAACTAGGTACACTGCCTCGGGATGCACGCAAGCGTACCTGATAAATGTTTGATAAATTTGGAAAAGGTTCAAATAGAGTTGAATCTGAATTCTAAACATCTGTAATGACGCAAGCATCGGTCTGAGTTGGATTGAGATTGCAGGATCATATTTTATGTCACAAAGTTCAACATTTGCCGATCTTGACGCTTTGATAACTATGGCGGATCAATCTCGCAACAATGCAGAATTCAAGCGTATTTTCAGTTGATGCTTTGATAAATAGACCCCTGTGTCTGTGTTAGCAATTGATGTAAATTCAGCCATAATTGTCACTATTTATATTTATGATAAATTGTGAAATGTGACATCAATGTTATATATCAAACTACACTGTTAATATTGTGTAATAGGTATGACTTCTTTGCATTAAACAATAATTTTCAAGTTGCTGAATCATAGACTTGAAGCTTATTACTAGGAGATAATAGTAACTTGTACTAACAGTAGTGTCTCATGCTTTTGTGTTTCCTGCAGATACTTGGCCCTGTATGCATACAAACCACAGAAGAATGATGAGCTGGAGCTCCGCAAGGGTGAGATGTACAGAGTCATTGAAAAATGTCAAGATGGCTGGTTTAAGGGAACCTCCCTCCGGACAGGATTATCAGGAGTCTTTCCAGGCAATTATGTCACACCTGTTTCTAGGTGAGGAGACAAATTGAACCAAGACCAAAGTTTCCATATATATATATTAAAAAGAGGCCATTTAATCTCATAATAAACACAAATTTAACCCTGTAATGACCACAACGTACCCTGTATGTTGCTGGTCATTAAAGGACTTTCTGCTAATAGTAGGGTGGGTCTCGCTGCAAGCAGCAAGACCGCTTTAATTGACCATCCCTCCCTCCTGCAGGCTTCATAAAAAAGCGTGGTATCGTCGCTGGCGGCAAGACTGCCCAATTGAGAAAGCAATCCCCATAGAAAGACCATTGAAGCTGGTCATTAAGAGGCTAAACCCCTATAATGGCCTTAATTACAAGTGGAGCACAAAAATATTAGTGATATTAACACATTCATAGCACTCATATTACAAGTGGCGAGTTAGGTTTTGTGCTCTAAGCAAATTGTGTGCTAAGCTGAAGGTGTGCTAAGGCTATAGCAGATTTCTCTGTATAGTTTTATGGAATGTTATTAATAATAATGGTTTACTTCAAGTCTGAAAAAGTACTACGTGTTACACAGATAGTTTGGATTGCATTTAACTCACGTCTTGTATTACGAGCGCAATAAATGTTCTAATATTGCTCCCTGCACTATGCATTGAAGCCCTCCACATGTAACACCATATTGTATGTTAATATTTGCACAAGGTTGGGCAAAAGATAGAGCACCCAGCACTAATGAATGAGATCCACTTGTAATCTAGCCCAAAATGTTACATTAAGTATAGTTAAAACATTATAGCTAATATTCATTATTTATGGTGCCTACTATTGCTGCAATTTCTCTTGGCAAAAATGCATCTTCACCCATCCCCAAAGGAACTGTAAACCTGAAGTACCTGCTGAAAATGATCATGAGATTATCTTTATATAATGCAAAGCTATCGTGAATTTTACATTGCACCTCTGAGCAGCTTATGATATTTGTTTTTTAACCATTTATTTTGTAAGCAGATCTATTGGAAAAGTAATACTGTATTTTGCAAAATGTCATCACAAACAAAACAAGATGATGGTTTGCAGCATTTTTTCATTATAGGTTCTCCTTTCTAACATTCTACTGGCTTATCAGGGTTTTTGTTTTTTTATGCCAATTTTAACCTGTAATTACCACTACTTAATCCATATTTATTTACTATTTAATACTATGGAGCTATCACCATGGCATCTAGTAGATGGGTTATAATGGTATTGGGTTTCCATAGTAACACATTGTCCCAGGGAATTGGCATGCTTTTTTTCACAGTTGTTACAAGTAAAAACACAGCAAACAAAATTAATTCCAAAGGACAAATCTACCACTAAAACTGTTATTACACAAAATTGCTACAATTATTTGGCCAGTGTATAATTTTATTGTTGAATACTAGCATACATTATTTAGCAGTTAGCCTTGGTAAACACAACAGTTACTATAAATCCTATACAATCCAGATGCTTTTGTAAACAGAAGGGTTTTTATTTTAGACCTTTACCGTGTGGAAAGCAAAACAGATTATCCTAAACTAACTTCTTTTTTTCTTTACTTTCTTATGTAGAATATTATTATAACAAGGTTACTTAAGGGAAAAAAAGGCAAAATTAGGAGATCCAAAAGCATCCAGCAATTTAGCTTACCTAGGCCTAGATTTGGAGTTTTGTCGGTAAGGACCCGCGTAGCTAACGCCGGCTTTTTTCTGGCCGCACCATAAAAATAACTCTGGTATTGAGAGTCCACATAAAGGCTGCGTTAGGCTCCAAAAAAGGAGCGTAGAGCATTTTTAACGCAACTTCAACTCTCGATACCAGAGTTGCTTACGGACGTGGCCAGCCTCAAAAACGTGCTCGTGCACGATTCCCCCATAGGAAACAATGGAGCTGTTTGAGCTGAAAAAAAACCTAACACCTGCAAAAAAGCCGCGTTCAGCTCCTAACGCAGCCCCATTGTTTGCTATGCGTAAACACTTCCTACGTCTGCACCTAACACTCTAACATGTACCCCGAGTCTAAACACCCCTAACCTTACACTTATTAACCCCTAATCTGCCGCCCCCGCTATCGCTGACCCCTGCATATTTTTTTAACCCCTAATATGCCGCTCCGTAAACCGCCGCTACTTACATTATCCCTATGTACCCCTAATCTGCTGCCCCTTTATTACCCATTCCTCAGTTTTGCATAACCAACACAGTTATATAATTACGCATTTTACCCTGTGATAACCTTGTATCTAAGCCTCTGCTGACTGCCCCCTTATTTCAGTTATTTTTGTCAGACTTGCATTTTAGCCAATCAATGCTGACTCCTAGGTAACTCCATGTGCATGAGCACAATGTTATCTATATGACACACATGAACTAATGCCCTCTAGTGGTGAAAAACTGTCAAAATCGATTCAGATAAGAGGCGGCCTTCAAGATCTAAGACATTAGCATATGACCTACCTAGGTTTAGCTTTCAACTAAGAATACCAAGAGAACAAAGCAAAATTGGTGATAAAAGTATATCGGAAAGTTGTTAAAAATTACATGCCCTATCTGAATCATGAAAGTTTATTTTGGACTAGACTGTCCCTTAAAAATAAGTTTGCATGAAAAAATAGCTTTTCAAATTGAAATTTTCAGTATATATATAATATTCAGTTTTAGATGGAACCTAGACAATTATGAGTAAAATTCAAATAGAGCATATCATTTTAAACAACTTTCCAATGTGCTTCATTCTCTTGGTATCCTTTGCTGAAGATGCAGTAACGCACTACTGAGAGCTAACTGAACACATCGGGTGAACCAATAACAACAGGCATAAAAAGTGCAGTCATCAATCAGCAGCTAGCTTACAGTAGTGTATTACTGCTCCTTAGGCCTACCTAGGTATGTTTTAAAAAAAAGGATATTAAGTGATCAAAACAAATTGGATAATAGAAGTAAATTGGAAAGTTGTTTAAAATGCCATGCTCTAGCTGAATAATCACAGACTATTTTGGTGTTTTATGTTACTTTAAAATTCATTTTTTTTTTTTAACTGGAACAAACTAAACAAAGTTAAAATTACTTAAAGAGACATAAAACCAGTTGGGATAGAGACAAAATATAATAATATGTACTTTAATTACTTTACCTGCAAATTTATACTGCAGTGCTTCACCATTAACCCTTTCTTTTTAGTTTCTGAATTGAAACCCCCCCCCCCCACACACATTTCCTTCTATGGCTGTATCTATATATTTTGTTGTTTTGGTAGAATGCAAAAGTACATAGGGATTATCTGCTGGAGCATGCATAGAAGCTGTGAACTCAGTTGAAATACAATGCCTGTGTCTAAACACTGATAAAGGGGGTGTGGACTTGGCTTCTTCAGGCAGCTTAAGAAAGCAAAAGCAAAACATTTAAGAAAGCAAAAGGCTTATTTTTTAATTAGCCTGCATTACCTATCAAATACATCAGCATTTTCCACTGGAAGACTGGAATTCATATAGAATACTACAGTTCTCTCTGAAATTAAGAATTGCTAGCTTCAAAGCGGGTTCCTGAACCCAAATTTTTTATTTAATGATTCAGATAGAGCATGCAATTTTAAACAACTTTCTAATTTACTCCTATTATAATTTTTTTCTTCGTTCTCTTGGTATCTTTATTTAAAAAAGCAGGCTTGTAAACATTGGACCTGCCCCATTTTTGGTTCAGGACCCTGGATAGCGCTTGCTAATTGATGGCTACATTTAGCCACCAATCAGCAAGCACTACCCAGGTGCGGAACCAAAGGTGCCATATAGATAACATTGTCCTCATTCCAGTGCAGTTATTTATGAGTCAGCACTGATTGGCTAAAGTGCAAGTCTGTCAAAATGACTAAAATAAGGGGGCAGTTAGGGATAGGCGAATGTTTTGCAGCATTCAAAAAATTAATGAATTTTAACACATTTGTTCGTTCATTCTAATATTTGTTTAATGTAATTGTATTTCTAATGCTTTCTTTAAATGTAATATTCAATTTAAATTCTTCTAATAATTCTATTCGAATTAATTATGTAATATTATTCAAATTCGAAAAATTTGAATTAATATATTTGTAATAGTATTTCTAAAGCTATCTTTAAATGTAATATCCAAATTATGCAATATTCGAAATAGAAACATTCAAATTGATATATTTGTATCTATTATGTATCAATTTACTAAATTCCCTGCCACATGAACTATTGAATATAGTTTGATCTATTTGATCTAATTATGAACTAATTATGAACTAATTTGATATTTGATCTAATTATGAATATTCCAAAACCGGAAATAACATCCAATTACCAAATTTTAATGGATTTTCATTCTTATCAACATTTGATTGTCCAAAGCGAATGTCCACAGGACTATTCGTTATACCAAACGAATTACACTTTCAGCACATCCGCCCATCCCTAGGGGCAGTCTGCACAGGCTTATATACAAGTTAATCACAGAGGTAAAAAGTGTATTACTATAACAGTGTTGGTCATTTTTATTGGTTTTTAAACAATAAAAATGTCTTGAGTAGACTGTCCCTTTAAAGATGGTAGAAACATACCAGAGTAAGAATGAAAATCAGCAGCACAGTCATCATGGCACAACCCTTTAATTTACAGAGGTTTTTAACAAAACGCAACAAAAATATGAGTTACATATGGAAGCCCAACCCACAAGAGTGTCTTAAGGCTGAACAACTAACTATAAATTGTAAATCAGTTCAGTGCATCCTATAATTAAGCAGCACATTGAACTAGTAAAAGTAAATGATATCACCACAACCTAGAAGAAAATGTAAAATATCAAAGCAAAGCTCACGTGTGCCTAATGGTTGTGTAACCCATATATATGTGTGCGTGTATGTGTTTATATTGTTTTATTATTTTGTTAAGCACTGATACCACCACCCCAGAATATTATTATGTAATATAAGCTGTGAGCTCAGAGCTAAGGACGTGTAGTCTGTAATCACTTTGACCTCCTGGCTGAATATGATCGTTATATAAATGTTCCCACTGGACATTTATGCTCTGTAGTTTCCATAAACATTAATTATAGCCATTGAGGTTACATTTATATTTGTTGGCGTTCAGTACAGCCCTCACTCCCAAACACCTTATTTAGTGACATCATTTGTACAACCAAATCTTAGGAATATAACAGCTTTAGCTTGAAATAAAAGTCAGGCAGTGACATGAAATAGCCTCTCACCTAGACAAAAGTCTCACATTAGGTTGTTAAGAACAGATCATGCCCCTATGTATCCAGCACTCACCAGCCAGCACCATGGTAGTTCTTTGCAGGGCCACCACATACACCTGGTATGCCTCATTCACCTGGTCCAGCCAGAGCAGCAGCAAGAACAGTCACAGTGTGCAAAGCATCTGTAGGGGGGCCAAGCACAGTACCGAGATGTGCAAGGGGCAGTGGCACATAAAGCTCTATGTCCAGTGTAATGAGATACGTCCTGCATCCTACATTGCCGGATCACTACATGAAACCACTTTCAATGCTGTGAGCAGGACCCAGTTCATTGTTCCGGCTCTTCACACTAGCACTTAAAGGGACACTCAATCAAAATGAAACTTTTATTATTGAGATAGAGCATGCCATTTTAAACAACTTTCCAATTTATTTCTATTAACAAAATGTGCAGTCTTTTTTATATTTAAACTTTTTGAGTCACCAGCTCCTACTGAGCATGTGCAAGAATAAGTGTGTATGCATTTGTGAATGGCTGATGGCTGTCACATGGTACGTGTATGCATTTGTGATTGGCTGATGGCTGTCACATGATACAGGGGGAGTGGAAAAATACATAACTTTTAAAATTGTCAAAAAAAATAATCTACTCATTTGAAGTTCAGACTAAGTGCTATTGCATTGTATTTTTATCTTGCATTTGCTGATTATGCAAATCTACTGTGTTGACTGGTCCTTTAACAGCGATGCCCACAGTTGTCACAACCTCAATCTCTATAGAGACAGTGATAACGTTTCCCGCTTCCTAACTTCCCATGCAAAAAAATCAGCGTTGCTTAGAGCAAAACTCCACTGACCCACTATATATATTTATATATGTATGTATATATATATATATATATATATATATATATATATATATATATATATATATATATATATACATACAGTGGGTATTAAATAGAATCACCCCCCCCCTTGAAAATAATCACATTGTGTTGCTTTGCAGCCTGAAATAGAGATAGACACAGTTTTTGAAGACAATTCAAAGACAAAATCACTAATTTGGAAAAAGGATCACCCCCTCCTAAAATTAAAACTCAATCAGGTGTAGCTAATCACCTCCTCAACGGCACACACAAAGCCATTTATCTTTAACTGTGATCAGCTGTGGGCAGATTGATTAGCTCAGCATGAAAAGAGCTTTCCTGGAGCATCTCAGTCCCTGGTAGTGCAACTGAAGCAAACAATCAACTATGGGTGGCAAGGCACTGTCAAAAGATCTCTGGGATAAAGTTGTGGACAGGCACAAGTCAGGAGATGGATACAAGAAAATATCAAAGGCTTTATCAATGCCTACAAGCACAGTGACGTCTATTATTAAGAAGTGGAAAATATTTGGTACAACACAAACCCTCTCTGGATCAGGACATCCCTCCAAACTGGATGAAAGAGCCAGGAGGAAACTGGTCAGAGTGGCTTCCAAGAGGCCCACAACAACTCTGAAGCAGTTGCAGAAATTTTTAACAAAGAGTAGTCATTGTGGGTATGTGACAACAATATCACAAATTCTCCACAAATGTGGCTTGTATGGGAGGGTTGCAAGAAAAATGCCACTTCTCAAGACAGGACACATGCATTCATGACTGAGCTTTGCCATAACACACCTAGGAGATTCTGAGGCCACATGGGAAAAGGGGTTAAGCTAAGATGAGACAAAAATGTAGTTATTTTGCCTCAACACTAAATGATATATCTGGAGGAAATCTAATACAGCTCACCATCCAAATAACACCATACCTACAGTAAAGCATGGAGGTGGTAATATCCTGTTATGAGGGTGTTTCTCTGCAGCAGGCACTGGAACACTTGTCAGGATAGAAGGAATAATGGATGGGGAAAAATACCGTCAAATTCTTGAGGAAAACCTGCTGCCCTATGCCAGGAAGTTGTCAATGGGAAGAAGGTTTACCTTCCAACATGACAATGACCCAAAGCACACAGCCAAAATTACCACACAGCGGTTGAAGGAGAAAAAGGTGAATGTCCTTACATGGCCTTGTCAGAGCCCAGACTTAAACCCCATTGAATATCTGTGGCATGACTTGAAGACTGCAGTCCACAAACGGTCACCATCAAATGTAACGGAACTGGAGTAGTTCTGCAAAGAAGAGTGGGCAAATATTGCACAGTCTAGATGTGCAAAGTTAGTAGAGACATATCCCAACAGACTAAAGGCTGTAATTAAAGCAAAAGGTGGTTCAACAATATACTGACACAAGGGGGTGATCCTTTTTCCAACTCAGTGATTCTGTTTTAAATTGTCTTTATTTTTGTCTGACATGTTGGTGTTATATCTTTCACTTGGATGTTATAAGTTGCACTGAATAATTATAGCTGGATAAACAAAAACCGTGTCTGTCATTATTTCAGGCTTACTTTCAAGGGGGAGGGATTCTTTTCAATACCCACTGTATATATAAAAATATTAAAAATAAAATAAAGTACTGACTTTTAGATGCTGTGCACACTTTATCGCGGGATTTGCTCACTTCACTTGTATTGCAAGTTAAAAGTAAACATGATCGCTTGAGCGCAATTGAATTTTACGCAGACAAAGGGCTTTAACATAGCGATATATAGACATGCATGTCTAAATATGTATATGTGTGTACATAAGTATTTATATATGTATTTACAGACATATATATATACAGACATAAATACATATGTACACACACACACACACATATATATATATATATGCATTGGAGCTCTTTGCAATCAAGTAAATGAAAACATAAAGAGAATATTTATGCAATATTCATACTATAATATAAAAGGCCAAGTGTGTTTGTCCAAAGCTGTCATGACAGTAGAGACAGCGCGAGGACAAACACACCTGGCCTTAAAACACACCTGATGATCTGCTGTCTGCTGCGAGTGCGAGAATGGTAGGCAGGGCTGAACGACAGCGGGCAGTGCTGGGGTGGGGCGTGAGTGGGCGGGACTGAGTGGCAGTGGGCGTGGCTGGGGCTGGAGCGGACATGGCATGGGCGTGGGCATGGACGGCTGGGATTGGGCATGGTCGTTAGAGAGAGCACAGAAAAGAGGGGGGAAAGAGAGCAAAAGAGGAGGTAGAGAGAGAAAAAGAGTGGGGGGAGATAGAGCAAAAGAGGGGGATAGAGAGAGCAAAAGAGGGGGATAGAGAGAGCAAAAGAGGGGGAAGAGAGAGCAAAAGAAAGGGGAGAGAGAGCAAAAGAGAGAAGAGAGAGAGCAAAAGAGAGGAGAGAGAGAGAGAACAAAAGAGAGGGGAGAAAGAGGGTAGCGAGAGAGAGAGCAAAAGAGAGGGGAGAGAGAGCAAAACAGAGGGGTAAGACAGAGCAAAAGAGGGGGCAGAGAGAGCAAAAGAGAGGGGAAAGAGATCAAAAGAGGGGGAAGAGAGATCAAAAGAGAGGGTAGAGAGAGCAAAAGAGAGGGGAGAGAGAGCAAAAGTGAGGGGAGAGAGAGAGAAAAAAAGAGGGGGATAGAGAGAGCAAAAGAGGGGGATAGAGAGAGCAAAAGAGAGGGAAGAGAGAGCAAAAGAGAGGGGAGAAAGAGCAAAAGAATGTAGAGAGAGAGAGTAAAAGAGAGGGGAGAGAGAGCAAATGAGAGGGGTAAGAGAGAGCAAAAGAGGGGGAAGAGAGAGCAAAAGAGAGGGGAGAGAGAGCAAAAGAGAGAGGTAAAAGAGAGCAAAAGAGAGGGGAGAGAGAGAGAGCAAAAGAGAGGGGAGAAAGAGCAAAAGAGGGGAGAGAGAGAGAGGAAAAGAGAGAAGGGGAGAGAGAGAGCAAAAGAATGGGGGGACAAGAGAGCAAAAGAGAGGGGGAGAAAGAGCAAAAGAGAGGAGGGACAGAGAGAGAGCTAAAGAGAGGGGGGACAGAGCAAAAGAGAGGGGAGAGAGAAAAGAGGGGGAGAGAGAGAGCAAAAGAGATGGGGGAGAGAGAGCAAAAGAGAGGGGGAAGAGAGAGAGCAAAAGAGATGGGGGAGAGAGAGAGCAAGAGAAGGGAGAGAGAGAGCAAACGAGAGGGAGAGAGAGAGCAAAAGGGGGGAGAAAGAGCAAAAGAGAGGGGGAGAGAGCAAAAGAGAGGGGGAGAGAGAGAGCAAGGGAAGGGACCGCTGTACTGCAAAAAATGACCCATGTACACAGGCTTTAGGACTAGTATTTAATAAAGTGTTATACTTTGTATTTACTGTAAATATTTCACATTCCAATGTTCTGCTCATAGCAGAATATGTTTTATCATGTAGTTTTAAATAGATATTCCTATATATATATATATCTATATATCTGTACCTATATATAATCATGTGTGTGTGTTTATATATATATATATATATATATATATATATATATATAGGTATAGATGTATATTGTAACAAAATACCATCATATATATAGAAATATGTATTTATGAATAACATAAACATATTCTGCTATGTGGTGAACATTGGAATGTGAAATATTCATATTTTTATGTTGTGTTAGCGCTCTTCTGAGTATATATAGTTTGCGCGAGTAGGGAGTGTGTTTTTTTCCACTTTTTTCTGTATTGACTTCTATTGGGTAATGCGTTATTGTGATCGCGATATTCAAAGTTCGGCTTTTTGCATGCTCTGGGTAAGCGTGCAAACAAAAACTTTTTACTTTAAACTTGTAATACCATAATTCTAGCTTAGTTAGCGGGAAAGCGTGTAATCTGGCCCATAATATTGTAATGTTTCAATTTTTCATCACTCCTGTCATGACACTTGGATGACCAGATTTTTTAAGTACCTATACTGAACAACTGGGCTGTGAATAAAGCTTGTAATTGGTGGCAGATCTAATCACCTCCATTTATTATTGTAGCACCTTACATCTACTGTTCCTTTTACATTTTTTTTATTTATTCAGATCAACTATCATCTATTTTAAAGGGTCAAGAGTAGCATTAAAGGGACAGTACACTGTACTATTGTTTTTATATTAATGTATTTACAATGACTTGTTATACTAGGTGCAGAGTATAAAATGTACGAGATATCGCATTTTCAGCTTTATTCGTGTATATGAAGTAGCTGGTTTGTGTTTTAAAATCACAGTCTATTACAGTGGGTTGAGCTTTAGGTAATATCATATCTTTATTATTTGTGCACACCCACTTGCTTCCTTATCAGGGACGTGCACTCATAGGAGGCAGGGGAGGCAGTGCCTACCCTGCCATATGTGGCCAAAGCTTAATTACATTTTAATTAAAACAAAAAAAAAAGTCCAAAAAAAGATAATTTTCCCCCCATGTAATGCTATGGAGAGGCAGATACAGGAACGCTTCTCTCCATTGCAGTACATGGGTCAAAGGAAAAGCTGTGCTGCAGTGCCACCTGTGTTTTGTCAATATATTAGCAGCAAAAATTGGGACCAATAGGAGGCACCCCTCTTGATGCCTCCTAGCAAGTGAAGGATATATAGATTAATCAGAAGGAGGATGCAGTGAGCAGGGTCATGTGACACAACTGGAAGCTGAGGTAACCTAAGAACAGATGACACCAAGCAGAAGAGTAAATAAGTATTCTACATCTCTTGTGATTCACAAATTGTGCTCAGATGCAGTTTATTAACAGGGGGGGACAGTAAGTGAGCATAACCCAATACTTACAGGAAGTCAAAGGGTCAATTCAAATTTAAATCCATAATTTAAAACCCAGAGTTTGAAGTTAAGTGTGCAGTGTCCTCATGATTTAAATTAAAGTTTTTGACATTGAATATTGCTAAGCCTCCCTTTTTCATGGTTATTTGATTTAATTAGGTACAAACTCCATATATGTTATGTCTGTTCAGTCAGAGGATGCAGTATCTATTTTTATTTTTCTCTGTGGCTCCATTTATTTAAAGACTGCTGTTAACTTGTTATTCACAAATCAATTGGAAGCTGTTGCATTGTGTTTTTAATATGTGCTGCTTTTATACAAGTTTATATTAATAAAAAGGAGATAATAAGTCATTTAAAAAATATATGTAATTATTGCAGTTAAATGTTTTTAGAAATAATGCCACTGTAAAGTAACTGGTTAAACACATAGTCAAAGGGAGACATTTAAAATTAAACTTTCATGATTGAGGTAGAGCATGCTATTTTAATAGACTTTTCTAGTTATTTATATTTTGAGAATTAGCATCAACTGTTACTGGCCCCATGTCAGCAAATCAAATTAGTTTTTGAAAGGAACATGAAAGTCATAATTACATTTCCATCATTCAGATAGAAATTGCACAAAAAAATAAATAAATAAACTTTCTATTTTACTTTTATTATTATGTACTTCATTCTTTTGGTATCCTTTGGTGTCCTTTGTTGAAGAGCATACCTAAGTTGGATGTGCACGTGCATTTCTTGAACACCATATTGCAGTTGCTGTGTTGGCAGTATTGATAACTTGTCCTTTGTGTAAAACTTGTATGGTAAATTATTTCTATTTTTACAATACAGTAGTGAGTAGAGAAGAGATTGTGTATCATTCTAATTGCTTAGTAACTGGCACTGTGCCACAGAATTGTGTGTGTGTATGTGAGCAGAGTGTGTGTGGGTGTCAGTGAGCAGAGTATGTGTGCTTTATTCTCCAGGTAATCAATACATTTCCGATGAGCTGGTGCTTTAGTGCAGTGTTTCTCAACAATGGTCCTCAAGTACCCCCAACAGGCCAGGTTTTCATTATAGCCGAATCAGTGCACAGGTGAAGTAATCAGCTCAATAACTCAGTGGTTACTAACTTGCTCTCATCCATCACCTGATTATGTCACCTGTGCACTGGTTCAGCTATCATTTAAACCTGCCCTGTTGGGGGTACTTGCGGCCCTCTGTACATGTGTTTCTCCGGCGTATCATATCTAGTGCCTCACCAGTCTCTGACCTCACTGCACGTCACTGTTCCTTATCCTATATTTGTCTGGAAAACCAAAGCTTAATACTTAGAGAAAATAATGGAAAACTATAATTTTATTACATAATTATTCTCCACCTCATTGGGAGTGTGATTTCTTCTGCTGGCTGTGTTTACTTAGGCTATTCAATAGCATAGGCTCCAGTATATAAACTTTCAGTATAGGTGGGGATACCAAAGGCTAAATCAGCTATTTCCAATGCCAAAATAGGGATAAAGGGGCTACTTGTAAACAATTTAATACACTCCAGCAGGTAAAATGGATCATTGAAAACAATTTAAAGGGGAGAATTTTTGGGGGGTGAACTAATGCATGTTAGACACATGTTGGAACTAATACTACAGTATTAGTATGTATTGTAAGTCTTACTAATTTTCACTGGCTGATAAGACAAATTTGCCTCTGCTTTAGAGGTGGAGAGAAAGACACAGCTCTGCAAGTTTTACAATAAAACTTTGGTTTATATTCAAGAGAGGAACTTGAGATTTAAAAAAAAAATGAAATACAATTTGGAATGTCTAAATGTAGAATAAGTGTTGACTGCAATGGCTTACAGTATTAAATATAAATAAAGGTTCAAGTAAAAGTTGATTCTTAAAACTTAAATATAATTATGTTCTACATGTGAATTTGGGGCCAGAAAGGTACTACACTGTTACGCTATTTTGGTTGGTGGCTTTTTATTGCTAGTCACCATGTGTTATTAATATATTTTCATTTATATATGGAGAGGCTTCCACATTTTTCAAATGGTTGTTTTGATTTCCTCCTTGTTAGGCTAATCCAAAAGCTTGATTGTGTAATCCAAAGCCCGCAATGCATATCAAGCCTGTGATTGGGTTTGTGGAGCTAGTCTATGACGACAAGTAGGAGTGCGCCTCAAATACTCCTTTACAAGGCATACAGTGGATATATGTCTACACACCCTTATGAAATTGCAGGTTTTTAAACTGTAAAGACAGAAATAACAACAAAGTAAATATCAGACTTTTTTCCATCTGTAATATGATCTCTTCTGACTAATAAAAAATCCAGAATAAAATAAATGAAAAATAGTTAATTATAAGAAACATTTTGAATAAAAAATAACACTGTGACTGCATAAGTCTGCACACTCATTCATAATGGGGGCCCTAGCTGTGTTCAAAACCATCATCAATATGCAGAGACAATGTGGAACCACAGAGACATCACAAAGATCAAGACGACCCTTTAAAGTGGATTAAAGAGCAAGAAAAAAACTTATCAGGGAGGCAACTAAGGGGCCAACAGAAATGCTGAGGTTGCTACAGGAATTTTTCAGGTACCAATTACTGCAGGCATGTGACCATTTTCTCTTCTGCACATATCTGGACTACAGGTTAGGGTGGCAAACCGCAAATCCTTTCTTACACTAAGAGACATTCAAGCCCGTCTAAATTATGCCAAAAGTTAATTTAGTCACCCAAAGAAAATGTGCTATGGTCTGACGAGACAAAGATTGAACTTTTCAGCCTAAAAATTGTAAAAGATATGTCAGAAAATGAAGAGGAATTTCACATTCCAACATGACAATGACCCAAAGCACAGTTCCAAGTCCACCAAGGCAAGGCTTCAGAAAAGGAAAATAAGTCTTAAAATGGCGCAGTCAGATCCCGTACCTGAATCTCATTGAAAACCTGTGGAATGACCTAAAGAGAGCTGTACACAGGTGATCCCCTCACAATAACCTAGATTATGAGTTCTGCGCTAAACAGGGTGCAAATTTAACGTCAAAAAGTTGCGTTATTTCCCTCTCCATATCGCTGCCATTACGAGTTACTGAAAAGCCTCATTGTGCGTGAGCTATCATGGCGTTAAGCTCTATGCCGCACAAAATCCAAGGGCTGCTTTGACGTGCTTGTGCACGCTTTCCCCCATAGATATCATTTGGGAGAGAGTGTTTGAAAAAAAACTAACACCTGAAGTGCAGAATGAAAAATCTCCTTAACGCAACCCCATTGATGTCTATGGAGAAAAAAAGTTACGTTTAAACCTAACACCCTAACATAAACCCCAAGTCTAAACACCCCTAATCTGCTGCCCCCAACATCGCTGACACCTAAATAAAGTTATTAACCCCTAATCTGCCGCTGATTTGAACAGCCAATAGGATTTCAGTATCTCTCTTCCTATTGGCTGTTTTGAACAGCCAATAGGATTTCAGAAGCTCTCATCCTATTAGCTGATTTGAATTTGAAGAATCAAATCAGCCAATAGGAATGCAAGGTACGCCATTTTGAAACAGCTATCTTGCATTCAACTTCAGTGTACGTCGGTGACCGTATGAAGAGGACGCTCCGCACAGCATGGGATCGGCTTCCAGGATGGCTCTGCTCCATGCCGCTGGGATGAAGATAGAAAACATCTCCAAGATGGATGAAGGTGTTGCCGCCTGGATGAAGACTTCTCGCCGCCTGGATGAAGATGGATGTCCGGACTTCAGGAACCGTGAGTAGATATTCTAGGGTTAGTGTTAGGTTTTTTTTTTTTTTTTTTGGGGTTGTTTTTTTTTTAGATTAGGGCTTTGGACTTTTGTGAAAATGAATGCCCTTTTAAGGGCAGTGAAAAAAGAGCTGAATGCCCTTTTAAGGGCAATGCCCATACAAATGCCCCTTTAGGGGCAATGGGTAGCTTAGTTTTTTTTTAGTTAGGTTTTTTATTTTGGGGGGTTGTTTGGGTGGTGGGTTTTACTTTTGAGGGGCTTTGTATTTTTTTACAGGTAAAAGAGCTGTTTAACTTAGGGCAATGCCCTACAAAAGGCCCTTTTAATGGCTATTGCTAGTTTATTGTAGGCTAGGAGGTGTTTTTATTTTGGGGGGAGCTTTTTATAGGGCAATTAGATTAGGTGTACTTGTTTTTATTTTTGATAATTTCATTTATTATTTTTTGTAATCTTAGTGTTTTTTAAATTTTCGTAATTTAGTGTTTATTATTTCTTGTAATTTTAGATTATTTGTTTTCGTAGTGTTAGGTTTTTTACATTTGTAATTTAGATTTTTTAATTGGTAGTATTTTTTTCTTTTATTAGAATAGTTATGTTAGGTTAATATATAGTTTAATGTTAGATTTGTTTTTATTTCACAGGTAAGTTTTTATTTTTTTAAAGATAGTTATATTGTAATTTTAATTTAAAGTTAGGGGGGTGTCAGGTTTAGGGGTTAATAGTTTAATTTAGTGTTTTGCGATGTGGGGGGTGGCGGTTTAGGGGTTAATAGGTTTATTTAGTGGCAGCGATGTGGGAGGCCGGAGGTTTAGGGGTTTATACGTTTATTTAGTGGTGGCAATGTGGGAGGCCGGAGGTTTAGGCGTTAATAACTTTATTATAGTGGCCGCAATGTGGGAGGCCGGAGGTTTAGGGGTTAATAACTTTATTATATTAGGGGCGATGTCGGGGAGTGGCGGATATATAGGGGTTAATATATTTAAATAGTGTTGGCGATGTGGGTGGGCGGCAGATTAGGGGTTATTAGGTTTATTTCATAGTTGCAATGTGGGTGGGCAAAAGATTAGGGGTTAATACATTTTAAATAGTGTTTGTGAAGCAATAGGGCGGCGGTTTAAGGGTTAATAGGTAGTTTGTGGGTGTTAGAGTACTTTAACACTTCTTGTTTTGCAAAATCCATAACTACTGGTCACAGATGGCAAGTTTTTTTAGCCGGAGCGCACAACCTGTAATACCGGCGCTATAAAAATCCCCCACAAAAAAAACACATAATTTTTTGAGTGCGGAATGAACGTTGCGTTACAGGCTAAAATTCTTGCATTATAGCTATACTGAAACGACTCGTAATATGCGTTCCTGGCCATTACACTGGCCATTTTTTCAGCGTTAAAAGCCGTACCGCAAAACACTTGTAATCTAGCCAAATGTGAAGAAAATTCCAAAGTTTAGATGTGCAAAGTCAATATAGACTTATTTGCAAAGACATTGCTTTACTAAATACAAATGGTGTTTCTACAAAGTATTAGTTGTGCAGACTTATGCAATCAGGGTGTCCTATTTTTTTATTAGAAAAAGTCTGGCATTTACATTATTGTTATTTCTGTCTTTATATTTCAAAAACCTGCAATTTCATAAGGGTGTATATGATTATTTTATCCACTGTATCTATCTATCTATTTAGTATCTATATATCTTTCTATCTATCATCTATTATCTATATCTATCTATCATTTGTTTGTCTTTATTTAAACAAAGTATCTACATATAAAGACATTTACAAATTTGACAAAGTCTTCCGTTTACGGGTGCACGTTAAATAACCAGCAATTACAAGTACATTTTATCTAGTTTATTTTAAAAATATCCCCCAATTGCCCTTAAAATAAAGTGTGAGGCTCCTTTTGTGTAAAAATAAATTGCAGCATCTTTATTTTGTTTTAAAAAAAACTACATGAAGCAGTTTTTAGGGGTTAAAGTGAGCGGGTGTGGAGAGTTAGAAAAAAAGGCACTGAAAAGTGCCTTTACATTGTGGTCTATGGGGACTATGTTATTACTTTAAATATTTATGTATATGCTTTTATATATATATATATATATATATATATATATATATATATATATATATACACAGTACTGTGCAAAAGTCTTAGGCCACCATTATATTGGTTGTTTTAGCAAAGTTTTAATTCCCATCCATATTTATTTTTTTAACAGAAAATATGTAGACAAATTATAAAAAAAACACAATTTTCAGAACAAAATGGCTTCTTCAGGCAAAAGTCAGTATTTAGTCTGACCTCCCTTGTTACTAAGCACATCTTGAACTCTTTTTGGGAGACTGTCAAAAAGGTTTCTGAAGTAATATTCTGGTATATTATACATATTGTACCCGGATTCTTTCAGCACTTCCCAGAGTTCTTCTTTAGATTTAGGTTGTCTTTTATTTATTTCTCTGTCTGGGTGATCCCATACTGCCTCTATAATATTCAGGTCTGGACTCTGTGGAGGCCAGCTAATGACTGTCAGTGTTTTATCAACTGTTTTTCTCTCCAAATATGATTTCAATGCATTAGCAGTGTGCTTGGGATCTTTATCATGTTGCAAAATAAAAACATTCCAAATCAGGCACTTTCCAGAAGGAATGGCATGATGAATTAAAACCTGTCTGTACTTTTCAGCATTCATGATCCCATCAATTCGGACAATATCGCCAAAACCAGTGGCAGAAATGCAGCCCCAAACCAGGACAGACCCTCCACCATGTTTTACTGAAGGCTGCAAGCACTCATTTTTCCATCTCTCTTCAGCTCTTCTTCTCACATATTGTTGACGATTGGACCCAAGAATTTGGATTTGTCACTCCATAATACTCTTTTCCACTGATCTTCATTCCAATCTTTTGAGCTTTAGCATATCTTAATGTTTTCATCCTGTTCCCCTTCCGAAAAAGTGGTTTCTTAGCTGCTACCCTTCCACATAGACCATTCCTGATCAAGCTTCTTAGGACTGTAGAAGGGTCAACTTGGCATCCTAACGAAGCTGCCAGATGCTTAGCCAGGTCCTTGTTGGATTCCTTGCTCTTAGAAACTTCTCATCAGATTTTGAAAGTTTTCTTGGCCTTTTTTTCAGTCTTTTTTTGTCCTTGACCTCTCCTGATTCTTCAAATTTCTTTATAATAGCTTGAATACCTCATCTTAAAAGTGAATCTTATTAGCAAGCTTCCAATGAATTAAACTCATACCACATGTGTATGCAATGCTCAAGCATGTCTTGCACAAACCGGGTGTAATAGACCTTTTTCACAGCAGTCATTTTGACATGAAATAGTAGGACAAATACAGGTGTTAGCAATGGCATTAATTAGGGTTACATTTCATTTAGGTTTACAAAAACCAGGTTCCTGCTATTGCTCAAGTGTAAGGGGAGGTCACACTAAATACTTGACACTATAGCCTATAAAAGCAGTTTTTTCTGATTTTTTTCTGTTTTTTAACAGTACTATAGATATTTATATGTTAATATATGTATATACACATATAAACACATAAATAAATAAAATGTGAATGCAAGGTCCCATTCGTATTGCCCCTCACCTCTAAAACCAGTGCACAATTTTGCACTCCAGTAGTAATCTGGCCCTTTATTGGCTATTTTTTAAAAGAAAAATGCTCTGACTAACTAAAAGACCATTTTCATGCATGTAATAATTCGAAATTGCATGTATGATTGAAAGCAGAAGGCAGCTGCTGAACTTATATAGCCAGGTAAATACAACTAATCAGTAATTTTTCTGAGAATAGAAAAGATTGAGGCAATGATTGGGAAATCTAGGGAACATTATATAAGTGGCTAGGCATTAAATATAAAATATAACATCTGATTCTGTTTTGCTCAACTTTCTGAATTGCAGATTTTGCTATAGCAGTCAAAGTTCGTAATGTTTGTGGAGACACAAGGAAAATCTTACTTTACAGAACAAATGTCAGTCTATAGTTGTTAGAAATAACAGGACACATGCACATTAAAGGGACATAACATCTACAATAAGGAAAGTGTAATGTATGACACCATTTTCTTATTGCATTACTGCTTTTCTACAACCCAATGTACTACTGATCCTGATCTGAAAATGGACCAGAGTTTAATCACTGTCCAGAGCTGACATTAACTGTAACCTACATTCAATAAAATGAATCATGAAAAAAAAATAATTGGGTTTAGTATCCCTTTAATGGAACATTGTATTAAAAAAATATCTATCATACCTATGGAAGAAACAGCATTTATACATGCCAGAATGTATATATTATAGATATAGTTATATAGATATAAATATATATATATATATATATATATATATATATATATATATATATATATATATATATATATAATATATATAGATAGATAGATAGATAGATAGATAGATAGACAAATTGGTTTGCCTACTATTTCTTATTGGCTAATAAGGACAACTGCTACTGGGTTTCATGGTTCAGCCTTTCCGTTTTACTTCCATTATCAAATTAACTTTGTTTTCTTTGTATCTCTTGATATAATGTTTTTTTTTATTGTTATTAAAGGTCAAAAAAAAGAATATACAGAAATAAGAAAGAAAAGGCAAAGACAAAAAATTACATAATCAATGATACACTTATGTCATTTGGAACCAGAAAACATGGAACAGAGATACAGATAAGATATACATGAAAATAAGATCATAACCTTTTCAGATATTAAATATTTCACTTTTCTTCCTTTATCACATTAGTCATTAACACGGGATTTTACCCTAACTTCATTATTATAAACCTTAAAAAACAAAGAAAAAAAACAAAAACAAAAAGACAGGTCTTTACTGTGATATATAATAAGTTCGGTTAGTCCAGTGTAAATTTTAAATAATTTCAACCTTTAAATTATTGAGAAAGGTGGAGCCACCTGCAAATTAAATATCAAAATCCTGATCGGCTTCAAGGAAAAGTTTTTAGCTTTTAAATTTTTCTAGGGGGGGCAGAGGAGGGGGGAAGAAAAAGAAAAAAGAGAAAAAAAAAAAAAAAAAAAAAAAAAAAACCAAAAGGGGGAAAGAAAAGGGGGAAAAAAAGGGGAAAAAAGAGGTTTGCATCTTAACTTATATTCTCTAATGGTGATAATAACTGATTCTGTAAATTAGTGTTTTTGTAGTGTTTAACAAAATCTAACCATTTTGAATTAAATCTATTATACTGCTGTTCAGAGTTAATTGCGTTATCAAATTGTTCTATTGTATATTGTCTTTGTAATAAAAATGTTAAATTATTTATAGTCGGTGACTTTTTTTGGTGCCAGTTTTTAAGGATGAGATATCTTCCACCCAGAATTACCGTATTACAGAAAGCTCTATTTACCAGTCTGTCTGATGTGTCTAGTAGGAAAATTATGTGTTGTAGTTCTAATATGTGATTTGTAGCTGTCACCTTATTTAACCAAAATTGTACCCGTTTCCAAAACTGATTAATTTTTGGGCAACTCCAAAACATATGGGTTAAGTCAGCATCGGCTAAAGAGCAACGTGGGCATACCCTTAAACCTTGTGTCGACCATTTATTTATTTTAGCAGGCGTAAAGTATATTCTGTGTAAGAGTTTTATATGCATTTCTCGCCAGCTTGCCGCGAGTGTGGCCTCGTCCAAGAGAATTATACTTTGTTTTACTTGTTCCCTTTTTAGATCTACAATCGTTGTTTGCCATTTTGAACAGATCTGTACAATGTTTAGTTCCCCTGTCTTAGTAATAATCATATTATACCAGTATTTAATAGAGCGTTTGCCTGCCTTAAATAATGCTAGCCCCATTTTCATTCCTGAGTGGGTCCATGGAAATTTATTATCTTCCATAGCTTTAAAGAACCAATGTCTCACTTGAAGGTATGCAAAAAAATCCACATTCTGTACATTATAAGACTCTTTAAGAGTCTCAAATGGTAATATACTCTGTAGATTGGGTTCTCTAAGTTGTGTTAAATAAATAAGTCCTGCTGTGGCCCATTTCCTAAATACTTGACTGCTAATACCAGGTGGAAAGCGTGGGTCACCTCTAATAGGAAGTAGATCTGAAAAATGAGGGTCACTATCTACTCTGCGTCGTATGTCTTGCCATGCAATTATAATATGATATAATGATTGTTTATTTTTAATACTTTTTGGAATTACTTTTTTAGGGCAGTGCAGAAGCGCATTTAATGAAAGAGGGTATACTAAATTTTGTTCTGCTTCTGTAAATGCAATATAGTTCCCGCCCGTAATCCAGTCCATTGCAATTTTTGCAAGACTTACACTATTGTAAATAGCAAAATTGGGTAGTGCCAATCCACCATATTGCCTTAGTTGTGACAATTTATATAATGATATTCGATTCGCACCCCTCCCCCATATAAATCGTCTCATTAGTTGGTCTAACTTGCTAAGATATTTTTTTGGTATGATTAGAGGGATATTTTGCATTAAATATAATATTTTAGGTAAGACGATCATCTTAACTACATTGATTCTTGCGGTAATTGAGAGTGGAAGATTATCCCATTTCATCATCTCAAATCTGATTTTTGCAAATAGGGGTGGGTAATTTAAACTAAACCATTCTTCTGGATTGGCACTGATCTGGATTCCTAAATATGTGATGTATTGCGGGGCTACTTTAAAAGGGGGTGTATATTGATTTTGGTGATGCTTACTCAACCAGAGTAGTTCTGATTTGGATATGTTAATTGTGTAACCTGAAAAAGAACCAAAATTTTTTATAATTTCCAAAAGTTTGGGAATTTCGATCTGTGCATCCTTTAAAAGTAAAATCAAGTCATCTGCGTAAAGTAGAAGTTTAACAGGGATTTTGCCTATCTTAATCCCCCCTAAATTATCCCTTAAAGTAACTGCAAGGGGTTCAATTGCTAAATTAAATAAAAGCGGTGAAATTGGACATCCCTGTCGTGTTCCAGATAGAATAGGGAAGGATGTAGTGTTTGAGCCATTAACCATCAAAATAGAAGTTGCATTGGAATATAAGGCACGAATACATTCAAGGAACTGATCTTTGAACCCAAAGTTCTTCATAGAGCAGAATAAATGGTCCCAGATAATGGAGTCAAATGCTTTATGGGCGTCAACTGCAAGAATGGCGGAGTTTTGTTCACTTTTATTTTTAACATCTGCTAGGAAGTCTATTAATAGAAAAATTTTGCGTATGTTTGCTGACAAGTTTCTCTTAGACATAAAGCCAACCTGATCTTGGTGTATTAACGGGCTCATAATTAACTTCAGTCTATCTGCCAAAATTGCAGTGAATAGTTTGTAATCGGAGTTTAATAGTGAAATTGGACGATAGGAGTCTATTGATTCAGGGTCTTTCCCTTTTTTTAGGAGTAATATTATTTTTGAAACTGCAAAGTTAGGAGATGGAATCTTATAGTTAATTAAATAGTCATTAAATAGTTCCGTAAGTACACCTATTACTTCATTTTTGAGAATTTTATAAAATTCTGCTGGTAGAAGGTCAGGTCCGGCGGCTTTGTCCAACTTCAAATTATTTATTGCGTTTAGGACTTCCAATTCTTTAATTGGTGCATTGAGTTTCTCTAAATCTTCCGCCGAGAGCTTAGGTAATTTAATTTTTTCCCAAAAATCTTGTTTATTTTTTACATTAATATCCGCTACTGAGTATATATCCCTAAAGTATTTATAAAATTCTGCTTTGATTGTGTCAAGGTTCAATATTTTTTTGCCATCAATATTTAGTGACTTAATGTGATGCATCGGTTTCCTATCTTTTACAGATCTTGCTAACAATTTCCCTATTTTATTTCCAAATCTGTAAAATCTACTTTTTTACAGTTCTTGGATAGCAAATTTTTGTGATAGAAAAACTTCCCATTCTTGCTTAGCCTTCATGTAACTTTGCCAATTAGTCTGTGTATGAGATGCGATATATGCGTTATATTTGTTTTTTAAATAGTTAGAAATTTCAGTCTCTCTTAGATATAGCTTTTTTTTAAACCTAATAGTGTATTTTTTAATTTCTCCTCTGGCTACTGCCTTAGCAGTTTCCCAGAAGATCTCTTTCTTGTGTATATAGTCTTTGTTCTGTTGAACATATTCGTGCCATATAGCAATGAGTCGGTTTCTAAATTCTAAATTGTTTGCTAAATAACGTGGGAAGCCGTAACTCTTAACTGGATCATATCTGTCTGTTTCCCACCGTGTCTCTAATGATATCGGGGCATGGTCTGAAATGGTGAAGTTATCTATTTGTGCTTTTATATCTGAGTTAATAATTTTGTCTGACCCCAGAAAGAAGTCTATCCGTGAAAATGTCCGGTACTTTTTTGATTCACACGTAAAATCTCTGCAATTAGGATATAGCAATCTCCAGATGTCTTTGATGTTTAGTGCGCTAGCAAATACTTTAAGAATCCTGGAGGATTTTTTTGTGATCTGTTTAGTTTTATTTCCAGTTGCCTGTGATCTATCAATATTGTTAAAAACCATATTGAAGTCTCCTGCAACTATAAGATTCGTATTTATAGAATCATGTAATTTTAATTTTAATTTTTCCCAAAATTTTATATCTGGCACATTTGGGCCATAGACATTACATAACGTGAACATACGTGAATTTATAATAATTTTCAGAATAATAAATCGTTCCCCTGGGTCTATCTCTTGCCCTATAATTCGATATTCTAAGTTTTTGCTGATTAAAACTGCGACCCCCCTTTTACGTGTTGCACATGGGGTATAGACAACCTCACTAACCCAGTTAACTTTAAGTTTATTATGTTCTATTTCAGTCAGATGTGTTTCTTGTAGGAGTGCAATATCCACTCTTTTATTTCTAAGATATGTCAGGATCCTCTTTCTTTTGATTGGGTTAGTGACCCCTCCCACATTCCACGAAATTAGTTTTAGTGTTGCCATTTATACTTTATTTTAAGATAACAAACCAGAAGAAGAAGAAGAAAAAAAAAAAAAAAAAAAAAAAAAAAAAAAAAGGGGGATTCAAAATAAATTCTAACCTCCTTGCCCCTCCCTCTAACCCGAACCTTTATCTTTAATAGAACATAGGTGTTTAAAATATTTAAAGAAAAATGTACTGTCCTTGTTTTCGACCATTCTTTCATTTTTATACAAATCTTAACCTTAGTTATCTCGTTTATTATATGAAGGTAAAATAAAGTTATCCAACTTGCCATACCATTAACTGTCCATACACCAATAAACCAAAAGCACAAAAAAGAAAAAGAAAGGAGAGAAGAAGAGGAGCACTTTCCTTATTTTTTAATAATTACCTAGGTTGGAACTTATTCAAAAATGCCTTGGCCTCTGCAATTGTTTCTAGTGTAGTTGTCTCATTATCCATATAAATCTTAATTTTAGCGGGATAAATTAAGTGTGCGGCTAGGCCCATGTTTATCATGTTTGTACAGAATGGAGCCATACTTTTGCGTTTTGTTGCTGTCTGGACTGAGTAATCTTGGAAGATTAAAATTCTGTTATTGTCAATCTCTAGGTTTTTCATTTTTCTGAATGCTCTAAGTATTAGTACTTTGTCCTGAAAATTCAGGTATTTAATTAGGATAGCTCGTTTCTGAATAGTATTTTCTGATGTGTTTCTAATAAAGCCTACACGGTGTGCTCTTTCAACCATAAAATTATGCAGTTTGGTATCAATCTCTAGACTTTGTGGCAGAGTCACTGAGGCAAAGTATATTAGATCCTGAAAGTTGGTGGTTTCTGGAAGGCCTACAATTTTTAAGTTGTTCCTACGTGATCTATTTTCTAAATCTTCTATTTTGTCAGTAATTTCTGAAATTTTTATATCGTGTTGTTGTATAGAGAGGTTTTGTTTGGTCACAGAGTCTTCAGTATCTGAAATTCTTGATTCAATTTCTGTAAGTCTAGATGTAAAGTTTTTCATTTCTACTGAGAGTGTAAATAATTCTGTTTTGATATGGTCAAGTTGAGGTGATAGAGATAGTGCTACCTGTTTAGAAATTTCTTCTATATCATCTTTAGAAATATTTACAGTGGTCATTTCAGGTCTAATATCGCTAATACTTTCAATGCTATGTCTGGGCTTTCTATCCTTGGGTTTTGCTGGCATTGCGTGTGATTTAGGTGCAAAATATTTGTCCATGTGTCAGAAAAGAAAAAAAAAGCTAGAGTGTTTACAGGAATAAGAAATGGGATATGTGAGAGTGAGGGAGTGTGTAAAGTGACGTGCCTGTGTTTAATAGTGACCTAGGAAGAAAAAGGGAAAATAGAAAAGAAGAGAAAAGGGTATAGTAAAAATATGTAGAAAAAGTGTATAAGTGTTTCTAGTATAGGTAATTATATTGTGTGTTAGGGAGTGTTCCCCTATGTGAGTTTGTGAATGTGCAATGGTCAACAATTGTCATCTACTTCAGTAAAATTTGTAACTCTACTACTCCTCTCTCCTACCTCTACTATACCCTAACTTCAGAAAAAATACTTTTTCAAATAAATCAGTAGGCCTAACACTCTAGTATTCTAGTAAACCAATTGATATATACTATATATTCATCAGAGCAGAACAAAGGAAAATAAACATTTTTCATCATTTGGTATGTGCTGCACATCTATCAAACCATAACAATTTACAAACGTTTTTTTTTTTTTTTTTTTTTTTCCAACATTTGTTGTAAACTATATATCCATCAAAACACAATCTTTCACCAGCTATGTAAGGGTGCAACACACGCCTTTAAATTGCTAGTCAAGAAAATAGGGAAAAAGTAAGACTACAAAGAAAAAGAAAAACAGGAGGCCAGAATAAAACAAGGAAATAAAAAAAAAAAAAAAAAAAAGCAAGGAAAAAAGGAAAAGAAAAGAAAAAGGAAAAAAGAAAGTTCCTTTCCGTTCTCTCCCCTTTTCAATAAATTTCAATAAATGTCATTCAGATCCTAAGTGCGCCATTCTGTTTCGCTCACTAAAAAACGATCGGTTGTAGCAATGTTACATTTTGCTATTGGCCAGAGCAAGCCACCGAATAGATTTTAGTCATTTATGCCTTGAATTTTATTCACACACAAGCACAGGTAATTTCCCCTTATGTCTCAGTTCTTTTGTTGATGTTGGTGACCTTACGACATATGTATAGCGGTTAGTAATAGACTTTAGGTATGTCCTTGGAACACATAATCATGGGATTATATTAGCGGTCCAGGAGTACTAGAAAAGGCGCCCCTTTAAGCAATCTAATCCACTGGCTGTAATGTGCGGGGAAGAGAAAAAGAAAAGGCTAGCAGCGCCAACTCTTTCAGCCATAAACTTTTATAGTCACAGGTCATCCACTGACTGGTTTTAGGTATATATTTTCACTGCACATCTTGCTATACCTTACTGTCTTCACCCTGTACCAGGTCAGGGACTTACTTCCATTTATTTTTCAATCCCCAAAATACAGTCCCGGCCAGCCCGCCTCTTACCTTCACCCTGTACCAGGTCAGGGACTTCTTACTTGTCAAATGCGGGGGGGATCCTACCTTCCAGAGGTGCCAGGTTAGGCAGCTAGCGGTGGCGGTGTTGTCTTGAGTCAAGCCAGTGCCCCTTCAATGTTTCCAATGCTGCTCACAACATATCTTCCTCATTGGGAGCTTCCCACTCTTTCTGCTGCAATCACGGCTCTTGTCACTCAGCCTAATTACTGGGTTTCTGCTGGATCTCACCTCAGATCTCACCCCGCCGTCAGCTGACAAAACTTGGCAAACGGCCGTAGCAAACCGGCCTCTGGCTGCTCCGCGACTTCCACACACTCAGGCGGATTACAGCGCCCAGGTCCTGGCTGTGGTGTATGAAACCACGGCCTATGGCAACTTGGTGTGTCGGCGTGTTCGTGCTGCCTTAGTCAGAGGAGCGCGTAGTACACCTGCGCTTCCTGCTCCTCCCACCGGAAGTCTGGCGTTTTCTTTGTATCTCTTGTTGAAAAGCATATATAGTTAGGGTCAGGAGCAGCAATGCAGTGCTGGGAGCTAAGACTTGTTAGAGCTATGTTGCCTTAATACACATGAAGCAAAAAGCAATCATCATGGTAAACACAAACTAATGGATGAAATAGGTAGAAACGTTGTCAGAAGTAGAAGAGTTGTAATTGCAGAGATAGTGATGAGTGTTACTTGTTCAGCATATGCTGTATAATAGAATGTGAAGTAAATTTGGAGAAATTAATAATACAAATAATGAGGTGAATCTAGACATGAAATAAGTAACATGTTCCCAGTGATTGGAGTAAGTGGATTATAGCCAGTGAGTTAGATAACAGGAAAGATTATTACTTTATATAAAATGATGGCAAACACATTCTTGCCCTCGGGTTAATCATATATATAAAAAAGTTACAGTTGCTAAAACAGTGAGTGGTTGGAATTGGGATTGGTGATGTTTGCGTGCAGTTGGGTAAGTAGTCTGTGTTAGTTACTTTTCTAATAAATGAATTGGTTTAAAAAAATACTAAACCCAATTTTTTTCTTTCATGATTCAGATAGAGCATGCAATTTTAAGCAACTTTCTAATTTACTCCTATTATCAATTTTTCTTTCTTCTCTTGCTATCTTTACTTAAAAAGATAGAATATAATGAAAGCTTAGAAGCCGGACCATTGTTGGTTCAGAACCTTGGTTATGATTGCATATTGGTTTGCTAAATGTAGCCACCGATAAGCAAGCAAGCGCCAGGGTCCTGAAACTAAAATGGGCTGGCTCTTTAAAAATTATAGGTCTACCAGACAAGGGCGAATTCCCAGACTTAATAACCTTTGCTAGTATTACCTTACCCAAGGCACTGGGTATTACATCCAGTGATACGCCAATCCTAGTTGAAAGGGCACACCGGTTGGGTATGCCTAGAGATAACCAAAGAGATAAGAACTACAACAGGCCGGTCCTGGTAAAATACTTAAACTACCAGGATAAGAATAGTATCCTGAGGGCATATAGGAAAACAGCAAAGCTAGAAATTAATCAAAACAAATTATTGCTCTTTCAGGATTTTTCAAGTGATACGTCAATGAAAAGAAAAGAGCTAGCTCCTTATTGTACCAGGTTAATTAATGCCGGCCTGAAGGCTAGATTAGCATATCCTGCCTGGATAATTGTGGAGGAATTGGAGGGCAATGTTACTTTGGTTAATACAGAAGAAGTGAGAGACTTTTGTAAAAATAGGCAAATACGGTAAAACAAAGGGTTAAAGAAGAGACCTTAGTTGATTAAAATGTTAGTTTTAGGGGTCTTATGTTGTTTTTTAAATAATATGGAGGTGCGTGCTTTTTTTTTTTTTTTTTTTTTCTCTCCTTTTTGTCTTGTTCTGTTCTGTTTTGCTTTGTACTCTCTCCCTCCCTATAACGCTCAGTAAGTAATGATAAAAAAAAAAAAAATCACAAAAAATAAAGGGCTATTAATAAGATGAGGAAGATCAAATTTATTTCATGGAATGTAGGAGGGATAACAACCCCCAAAAAAAGAAAGCTGATAATTAGACACTTAGCTAAATTTAAACCCGATATCGTCCTATTGCAGGAAACGCATTTGAAAAACACTGAAGCTCAGAAACTTAAGTGTAATTGGGTAGGACAAGTAATAGCATCAGATTGTACTAGGAGGAAACGGGGGGTCGCTTTTTTATTTAACAAAGACTTGGAATATAATATCCAAGAAAGCCAAATAGATTTTAATGATAGATGGATAATTTTAACATTGGACATTAAAAAAATAAAATATGTAGTGTGTAACGTTTATGGGCCTAATGTCAAGGACCAACTGTTTTGGAGTGACATGACGGCAAGACTAATGTTGAAGGAAGATCAAAATATAATTCTTGTTGGAGACTTTAACTTAACGCCAATACCATCATTAGATAGGTTATCCCACAGACAGAATAGAAGGCCTATGCAAAACTCTCAAATATTCTTTCAAATATGTGAAGAACTAAGTTTACATGATATATGGCGGGTTCAGCACCCCGAGGGAAAAAGCTTTACCTGTGAATCTCAGGTACATAGATCTCTCTCGCGCATCGATTTTTTTTTAGTCTCAAATGCTTTATTACAGGAAGAGATATGTACAGATATCGGTGAAATTACAATATCAGATCATGCTACAATATCACTGGAGGTAGGGGCGCGTGATGAGTATATACAGGGGGGAAATAATTTTTTTTCCAAAACATATGATTAATGATGGATCTTTCCAAATATGGATAAAAAATAAATGGCGCGAATACTGTGTCAATAATCAAGAGTATGCTAATAATTACGAAATATTTTGGGAGGCGGCCAAAGCATATTTAAGGGGAGAGATTAAATTATATATGATTACTCTAAAAAAAAAGATCACAGCTCGTGAGATTCAGTTAACAAAAGCCGTTGCCAGGGCTCTTCAGAATTATACAAATAATACATTAAGGAAATATTGGCTAGAGTATAGAAAGGCTAAACAAGAAAGAGACTTGTTTCTTCTAGCTAAAATGATAAAGCAGGAAGCCAGAGTAAACTCTGCTTATGGTGGTAGATATGGTAAATCAGTGAAGCTTTTGTCAAGGTTAGATAAAGCCAGAAACCGGAAGAATATAATTGAGAATGTGATTGTAGATGGTCAAAATTACACACAAACTGAGGATATTAGTAAAGCTTTCTATGGATACTATAAGAATATATATGCCTCGAAAGCTATAGATAAAGAAGCCAGTAAGACATTTTGGAGTTGTATTACTTGTCCACAGATCACTGCAGATCAAGTGAAGGTAATGAATTTGCCTATCTCCCCAGACGAGGTTATAAAAGCGATAGAGGGAACTAAATTGGGCAAGGCACCTGGACCAGACCAAATACCGGCTGAGTTCTACAGGCTCCTAAAATCAGAAATTGTTTTTATTTTAACTTGTTTATTCAATGAATATTTTATGGAGGGAAAATTAATGTCAAGGTTTTTCTCCGCGTCAGTCATAACCCTTATACCAAAAAAAGATAAAAATTTAACAGACTTAGGGTCCTATAGACCTATCTCCCTGCTGAATATAGATTACAAACTGTTAACATCCATAATAGCGAATCGCCTTAAGGAAGTACTCCAAGAAATTATCCATCAAGATCAAGCGGGTTTCATGTGCAATAGGTCACTTACTAAAAATATTAGAAAAGCATATATGCTAATAGAATATTTTTGGAATAAAATTAATAAGGAGAAAATAACATACCAAGATGATATTGCTATGGTTATGATTGACGCGGAGAAGGCATTTGACTCCATAATATGGGAACACTTATACGTGGCCCTGACAAAATTTGGTTTCTCAGGAAATTTGATAGAATTTATTAAAACTATATACAATTATCCGATTTCCTCTATAGCGATTAATAATACCCAAACTTCTTTTTTTAAAATGGAGAAAGGTACTCGTCAGGGCTGCCCACTTTCCCCCCTTTTATTTAACCTGGCCATTGAACCCTTGGCAATTTATCTACGTCAAGAACTTGAGGGGATAAATATAGGAGAACAGACATTAGTTTTGTCACTCTATGCAGACGACTTACTATTATATTTTAAACATACACATAAAAATATTCCCATAGCATTTGGTGCCTTAGAATTATTTAGCAGAATCTCAGGCTATAAGGTAAACACAATTAAATCTGAGATATTATGGATATATAAAAATAAGGATAGTAGGATTCAATATGACCTAAAAGAGGTCGAGAGTTTCAGATATCTTGGGATTATATTACACAGAGATCCAAGCAGCTGGTACAGACTTAATTTTACTCCTTTCTTTACTAATATTAAAGCCAAATTACAACGTTGGGCATTACTTCCAATTTCTCTATCAGCTAAAATTACAATGATAAAAAATATTTTGTTCCCACAGATATTATTTGTAATGAATAATCTCCCTTTATTCATCAAAGCAAAAGATATTAAAATATTTAACCAGGCCTGTGCTAAGTTTCTTTGGAATAAGTCAAGACAGATGATTTCGATTAAAAAGCTATCTCAACAGAAGGAGCATGGCGGTTTAGCTTTCCCCGACATCAAGTCATATAATTTAGCTATCCTGGCACGTTATGGGATAGACTGGCTGCATGCTGGCAAGGCATTGACGAATATAAGTTTAGAAGAGACCATTATATATCCGTTTTCTTGTAAAACAATTTTACACTGCGCCAGTGTGCAACTACCAAATAGTATAAAAATGTGTACCAATATCTATAATGTAGTTAAAGCCTGGCAACTTCTATGCTCTCGGCTTAAGATCAATTTCCATATATCATCTTTTCTATTGATTAGAGGAAATCCTGAGTTTCTACCTGGGTGTTTTTATAAGCCATTTAGAGAATGGGATAATAAAGGACTCTCTAAAATAGTGCAGCTCTTAGATGAGCAAGCGAACATAAGAACTTTTGAAAGCATTGTCAATGAATTTAATCTTTCCAACAAACACTTCTTTGCCTATTTACAGCTACGTAATTTTTTAAATAAGAAACTACAGCTTGGAAATTGGTCGGAATGCTTTGCAGAAATTGGAGGGTATATAAAGCTATATAAACAAGGAAAACACTCCATTTTGCTCTTATACAATATCTTACTGGCTAAGCAGGGTCAATTATATTCTGATCAATATATCTCACACTGGTCGAGATACTTTGAAGGAATTAATCATGATTCGATTAAAAAGAGTATTAAATGGCTGGTGGAAGCGCCCCTTCACTTCTCCTGGCACGAATCCCACCTAAAACTACTCAATAATATATTTCACCGAAAAGATTAGCCCAGTGGTCACAGGATAGCATGGGCCTTTGCTATAAATGTTCTTTGCCTTGGGCAGATTTGTTACATTGTTTTTGGTATTGCCCGAAAGTGTGGCAATTCTGGCAGAAAGTTAATTTTTGGCTAAATAAACTGGACTCGGAGTATTCTATTTCTGACCCAAAAATGATTGTTTTCCTAAGTGCAGGAGGTCATAATGCTGACCTGATTAATACGATTATATTAATTGTCCGCAATCTATTATTAAAAAGTTGGAAACATAGAAAATCCCCCTCTTTCACTATATTTTTGGAAGCTGTAAAACAACAGATTATTTTTGAACAGTATAATATCTCTAAATTACATAGCAAACAAATTCAAAGATTCTTTAATAAATGGATCAAAATTATCCAGGTATACCCTCTTACCATACAGTATATTCTTACTAAAGAGTTTCATAAAACAGAATATTTTGAAGGCCTAATTTTGAGAGAAGTGTTCCCAGTGGCATGGTAATGAAAGCTTATAGCAGGGGAGAGGTAAAACTTTTTTTTTATGTTTAACGCACCAGAAAAGCGGCAGAATAGACATAGTTTTATTTTATTTTTTTTTTATTTTTTTTTGTTTGGACAAGTATGCATGTAAACAAGATTATATGCTCTGTATGATGTACTGACATCAAATTATTTCTTTATTATGTATGTATCTTGATTTACCCTGCGCGGTGCACAAACATGAGCGAATGTGCTCTTTTGTTACTTTTTATTTCTTTCTGTCAAAAATTAAATAAAGTACTAAAAAAATAAAAAAATAAATATATATATATATATAAAAAAGTTACAGTTGCTAAAACAGTGAGTGGTTGGAATTGGGATTGGTGATGTTTGAGTGCAGTTGGGTAAGTAGTCTGTGTTAGTTACTTTTCTAATAAATGAATTGGTTTAAAAAAATACTAAACCCAATTTTTTTTCTTTCATGATTCAGATAGAGCATGCAATTTTAAGCAACTTTCTAATTTACTCCTATTATCAATTTTTCTTTCTTCTCTTGCTATCTTTACTTAAAAAGATAGAATATAATGAAAGCTTAGAAGCCGGACCATTTTTGGTTCAGAACCTTGGTTATGATTGCTTATTGGTTTGCTAAATGTAGCCACCGATAAGCAAGCAAGCGCCAGGGTCCTGAAACTAAAATGGGCTGGCTCTTAAGCTTTACATTCCTGCTTTTTAAATAAAGATAACAAGGGAATGAAGAAAAATTGATAATAGGAGTAAACAAGAAAGTTGCTTGAAATTGTATGCTCTGAGGCCGATCAGGTCCTACAGACATCGCTGAATGCAGAGAGCAATACGCTCTCCGTATTCAGCACTGCACCAGCAGCTCACAAGAGCTTCTGGTGCAACGCCGCCCCCTGCAGACTCGCGGCCAATCGTCCGCCAGCAGGGAGGTGTCAATCAACCCGATCATACTCGATCGGGTTGAATTGTGGCGATTCCTGTCCACCTCATCAGAGCAGGCGGACAGGGTTATGGAGCAGCGGTCTATAGACCGCTGCTTCATAATTGCTGTTTCTGGCGAGCCTGCAGGCTCGCCAGAAACACGGGGCCTCAAGCTACATTCGGAGCTTGATAGATAGGCCCCACTATCTGAATCATAAAAGAAAAAAAAAATGGGTTTAGTATCCCTTTAATGCTTGAATGTAGCATGCATCATGAACAATCATCTGTGATGTACTACTCTATCACATACTTCAGAAGCACCAGAGGAGTTAGACCATTGCAGGGAACATAACCATGTATAGAGATGCCATTTTACTAAAGAGCTTATAGAAATAGCTCACAGAAAGTTTCCAAGAAATGTAAAGCGCCCTGTTACTTGCACTCGTACAAAAGACTTCTACATTATGCAGTTTACTTACGACCATTTTAAATCAGGCTTGAATGCAAGTTTTACTTTAATGGGGTCATTACTGCATGAAATTTCCTACTGTGCAGTTGGCTTGCTACTGTGAGCAATCCAATTCATTTGCATAAAACGGCTTTGCATTTAGGCACGCTGGCTGCTTTGTTCTATCAGTATATGTGGTTGTACATAAATTGTCTTATATGTTACTATCTGGATCCAGACTGTTCCTTGACATGATTTTATAACTTCAGCCCTCAGAATAAATTATAGACTATAAATTGATTTCCCTCCCTTACCACAGCACCAAAATGTAACGCAAAATACTGCACTGAATGTGAAGGATGGCGAGTGTTGTAAAAACCATACATATGTATGTAAAAAATCAACAAAACAACATAAAAGCTTATCATTGACTGTGCTTTATGATTCTAAAAAACATCACAAAGATTTTGTGAGGGTTCTCTCCATGCAGATGAGTTTTTGATTATGAGGCCCAAAGTAAGAAAAATAGAGAAAAGAACATAAAATAGTCAAAACTTGTCTAAAATGGGGAAAAAATAGTGTGATAATAAACTCACGTGTTCTCAGTGTCAAACAGGGATCAAATCACTAGGAATTTTCCTAGAAAAATGATAAATTAAGTAAAGTAGTGTAATTGTATAACAGATGTTTTTTGTAATGATTTAGGTACTCACATAATTAAAAGCACATAAAATATATTTCCTGGTATTTGTCTCACTCAACACACTTTAGCAAGAGCAATGTGCTTATGGTATTTGTGTGCTAAGTGCCTATAAGATTCTATACAACAACCCGCACAGTAACATAACACAAGACCAACACTGCGCAAACTCTTTTTCACAGCACCCAGTGTAATATGAGTTTTACTTACTGTAAATAACACTGTCAGCATGTCAATAAGAATGTAGCATGAAACCCTTAACTTGCAGAGGACAGTGCAAACCTTTGTGGCAGCCAAATAGCCAAATAGATAAGCCTCATGTATTTTACAGCCTTCACAAATGAACTAACAATGCATTTAGTCTGATAAAGATTACATGAGGTTTCCTGGAAAATATCAGTCAGAAACAAACAGATGATCAAAAGCTTGTAATGCTTGAGGTTAAGAGGAGCAAGACAATGATGTGAAGAGGGTATGTTATACTCAAGTCCCCAAAGTGAAGACACTCCGTTCTCAATATACCTTATACTATGTATCTGAGGTGTACTGTGATTAGGGTTGCCACCAGTGTTCCCTCTAAGGCCAGTTTTGTGAGCAACCCAGCAGTAAAACAGTTAATAAGGGAACCACACCTTGCAGTCTGAATTGTGTAGTGTTTGGTAATTGCTCTAATTACCTGTTTCACTGCTGAGCCCCCACAAAATATTTCATGATTTAGAAAGAGCATGTAATTTAAAACAATTTTCCAATTTACTTCTATTATCTAATTTGCTTCATTCTCTAGTTGCCTTCCATCCGATATGCAGTGTCGCCCGCAAAAGCCGGCGACGCCGAATTTTGCGTGGGTTTGGTATCACAAATACGGCGTAACCTAGAAGTTACGCTTGTATATTTCTGCCTTCGCCCGTAGTTTTTTGGGCCATAGACAGGTATACCAAACCCGCGCAGTTTGGTATCCAATATACAGCGTAAGGACTGGCGAAATTTTTTGTAATTTAGTGTTTGTTTGTTTTTTTGTAATTTAGTTTAGTGTATTTAATTGTAGTTTAGTTTAGATATTTGTAGTTTATTTAATTTATTGATAGTGTAGGTGTATTTGTAACTTAGGTTAGGATTTATTTTACAGGTAAATTGGTAATTATTTTAACTAGGTAGCTATTAAATAGTTATTAACTATTTAATAGCTATTGTACCTAGTTAAAATAAATACAAAGTTGTCTGTAAAATAAATATAAACCCTAAAATAGCTACAATGTAATTATTAATTATATTGTAGCTATCTTAGGGTTTATTTTATAGGTAAGTATTTAGATTTAAATAGGAATATTTTAATTAATAATATTAATATTAATAAGATTTATTTTAATAAGAATTTAGTTCGGGATGTTAGAGTTAGATAGGGTTATTATACTTAATATATATAATATAATAACGATATTAACTATATTAACCCTAATATAATTAGGGTTAATATAGTTTATATATAATATAATAACTATATTAACTATATTAACCCTATAGGGCTCGTAATAGAGGTGATTACTTTAGGTGGATTAGATTAGAGGTTAATGTATTTAATATAGCTGGCGGCGGTGTAGGGGGATTAAATTAGGGGTTAATTAATTTAATATAGCTGGCGGCGGGGTAGGGGGATTAGATTAGGGCTTAATAATTTTAATATAGCTGGCGGCGGGGTAGGAGCTCACATTAGGGGGTAGTTAATATAGATGGCGTGGTGTAAGGGGCTCACATTAGGGGTAGTTAATATAGATGGCGGCGGTGTAAGGGGCTTACATTAGGGGGTAGTTAATATAGATGGCGGCGGTGTAAGGGGCTCACATTAGGGGGTAGGTAATATAGATGGGGGCGGTGTAAGGGGCTCACATTAGGGGGTAGGTAATATAGATGGCGGCGGTGTAAGGGGCTCACATTAGGGGGTAATATAGATAAAATAGGTAGCGGCGGGGTAGGGGGCTCACATTAGGGGGTAATATAGATAAAATAGGTAGCGGAGGGGTAGGGGGCTCACATTAGGGGGTAATATAGATAATGTAGGTGGCGGCGGGGTGTGGGAGTGGCGGTTTAGGGGTTAATAACTTTATTAGGTGCGGCGGGTCCGGGAGCGGCGGTTTAGGGGTTAATACATTTATTACTATTAGGAGAGTGAGGGGGGATAGCGGATAGAGGGTTAGACGTGTCGGGCTATGTTAAGGAGGCGTGTTAGACAGTACGGGAGATTTAATAACTTACGCCTAGATTTAGAGTTTTACGTTAGAAGGGGTGCATTAGCTACGCATGTTTTTTCCCCCCGCACCTTTTAAACAATGCTGGTATTTAGAGTTCTCAGAAGGGCTGCATTAGGCTCCAAAAAGGGAGCGTACAGGCATATTTACCGCCAGTGCAAATCTAAATACCAGCGTTGCTTACGGACGTGGCCAGCTTCAAAAACGTGCTCGTGCACGATTCCCCCATAGGAAACAATGGGGCAGTTTGAGCTGGAAAAAACCTAACACCTGCAAAAAAGCAGCGTTCAGCTCCTAACTCAGTCCCATTGTTTCCTATGGGGAAACACTTCCTAAGTCTGCACCTAACACCCTTACATGTACCCCGAGTCTAAACACCCCTACCCTTACACTTATTAACCCCTAATCTGCCGACCGGACCTCACCGCTACTCTAATAAATGTATTAACCCCTAAAGCTAAGTCTAACCCTAACCCTAACACCCCCCTAAGTTAAATATAATTTTATTCTAACAAAATAAAATAATTCTTATTAAATAAATTAATCCTATTTAAAGCTAAATACTTACCTGTAAAATAAACCCTAATATAGCTACAATATAAATAATAATTATATTGTAGCTATTTTAGGATTAATATTTATTTTACAGGCAACTTTGTATTTATTTTAACCAGGTACAATAGCTATTAAATAGTTAATAACTATTTAATAGTTACCTAGTTAAAATAAGTACAAAATTACATGTAAAATAAATTCTAACCTAAGTTACAATTAAACCTAACACTACACTATCAATAAATTAATTAAATAAACTATCTACAATTATCTACAATTAAATCAACTAAACTAAATTACAAAAAAACAAACACTAAATTACAAAAAAAAACACTAAATTACAAAAAATAAAAAAAGATTACAAGAATTTTAAACTAATTACACCTACTCTAAGCCCCCTAAAAAAATAACAAAGCACCCCAAAATAAAAAAATGCCCTACCCTATTCTAAAATAAAAAATTTACAGCTCTTTTACCTTACCAGCCCTTAAAAGGGCCATTTGCGGGGCATGCCCCAAATAATTCTTCTCTTTTGCATTTAAATAAACATACAATACCCCCCCCAACATTACAACCCACCACCCACATACCCCTAATCTAACCCAAACCCCCCTTAAAAAACCTAACATTAAGCCCCTGAAGATCTTCCTATCTTATCTTCACCACGCTGGGTATCACCGATCCATCCAGAAGAGGGTCCGATTAGGGGTATGTGGGTGGTGGGTTGTAATGTTGGGGGGGGTATTGTATGTTTATTTAAATGCAAAAGAGCAGAATTCTTTGGGGCATGCCCCGCAAATGGCCCTTTTAAGGGCTGGTAAGGTAAAAGAGCTGTTTATTTTAGAATAGGATAGGGCATTTTTTTATTTTGGGGTGCTTTGTTATTTTTTTAGGGGGCTTAGAGTAGGTGTAATTAGTTTAAAATTCTTGTAATCTTTTTTTATTTTTTGTAATTTAGTGTTTGTTTTTGTAATTTAGTGTTTGTTTTTTTTGTAATTTAGTTTAGTTGATTTAATTGTAGATAATTGTAGATAGTTTATTTAATTAATTTATTGATAGTGTAATGCTAAGGTTTAATTGTAACTTAGGTTAGGATTTATTTTACATGTAATTTTGTACTTATTTTAACTAGGTAACTATTAAATAGTTATTAACTATTTAATAGCTATTGTACCTGGTTAAAATAAATACAAAGTTGCCTGTAAAATAAATATTAATCCTAAAATAGCTACAATATAATTATTATTTATATTGTAGCTATATTAGGGTTTATTTTACAGGTAAGTATTTAGATTAGGGGTTAATACTTGAAGTTAGGTGTTGGCGATGTTAGGGAGGGCAGATTAGGGGTTAATACTATTTATTATAGGGTTTTTGAGGCGGGAGTGAGGCGGATTAGGGGTTAATACATTTATTATAGTAGCGGTGAGGTCCGGTCGGCAGATTAGGGGTCAATAATAGTAGGTAGGTAGCGGCGACGTTGGGGGGAGCAGATTAGGGGGTAATAAATATTATGTATTGGTCGGCGATGTTAGGGGCAGCAGATTAGGGGTACATAGGGATAATGTAGGTTGCGGCGGTGAGCGGTCGGCAGATTAGGGGTTAAAAAAAGTGGCGGCGATGTGGGGGGGCCTCGGTCTAGGGGTACATAGGTAGTTTATGGGTGTTAGTGTACTTTAGAGCACAGTAGTTAAGAGCTTTATGAACCGGCGTTAGCCCAGAAAGCTCTTAACTACTTGTTTTTTTCTGCGGCTGGAGTTTTGTCGTTAGATTTCTAATGCTCACTTCAGCCACGACTCTAAATACCGGCGTTAGAAAGATCCCATTGAAAAGATAGGATACGCAAATGGCGTAGGGGGATCTGCGGTATGGAAAAGTCGCGGCTGCAAAGTGAGCGTTAGACCCTTTCCTGACTGACTCCAAATACCAGAGGGCGGTAAAAACCAGTGTTAGGAGCCTCTAACGCTGGTTTTGATGGCTACCGCCCAACTCTAAATCTAGCCGCTAGAGTACAATGTACATACATATATATATATATATATATATATATATATATATATATATATATAATCTTGGGTTTCAAGAATCATAAAAAAGGTTGCGGCGGTGAGCGGTCGGCAGATTAGGGGTTAAAAAAAGTGGCGGCGATGTGGGGGGGCCTCGGTCTAGGGGTACATAGGTAGTTTATGGGTGTTAGTGTACTTTAGAGCACAGTAGTTAAGAGCTTTATGAACCGGCGTTAGCCCAGAAAGCTCTTAACTCCTGGCTTTTTTCTGCGGCTGAAGTCTTGTCGTTAGATTTCTAACGCTCACTTCAGCCAAGACTCTAAATTTCGGCGTTAGAAAGATCCCATTGAAAAGATAGGATACGCAATTGACGTAAGGGGATCTGCGGTATGGAAAAGTTGCGGCTGGAAAGTGAGCGTTAGACCCTTTCCTGACTGACTCTAAATACCAGCGAGTGGCCAAAACCAGCGTTAGGACCCCCTTGACGGCTAACGCAGAACTCTAAATCTAGGCGTTAGTCAAGTTTTGTAGGCGCCGGCAGTTTCTAAAGTGCCGTAAGTCAATGGCGACTCCAGAAATTTGTACTTACGCAGATTTCTGGACATCGCTGGTTTTTGAGACTTACGGCACTTTAACATCTGACGGCGGGGTATATTGAATAGCTCGAGCTGCGAGCTGAAACTACGGGCGGCGCAGGTTTCCAAGCTTGCGCCGAAACCTGCACCGTATATCGGATTGCGCCCGTTATCTGGGCAACAGTCAGTACTTGCTTGCTGTTTATACTATTGTAAAGTTTATTACTAATCTAACATCATGCAAATTCTTTCCCACTATGCAATGTGTTATACATTGAAAAGAGGTCTGTTTTGTAGTTTAAAAATAATACACCTGAAATAAATTTTTAGTTTAAGTTGTATGTACTTATTATATTTAAAAAAAACTTTATCTGTGATTTACCTTTGCATAATGGAGTGCACACTTCATACATACGTATTTTGCATATTCTGACCTAGCTATATGCTATACAGTTATTACTTGGCTCAGTTCACAATGTAATTTCCATTGGTTCTCTAATTGTCTACAGCAAAGCAACCATACTCAATAGGGTGTTAACTTCAGAGTGTCTATTCTAAGGGGCCTATGCTAAGGATTTATTAAAGGGGCCTATTCTAAGGGTTTATTAAAGTGCGGACGGACATGATACGATGTAGCGTATCATGTCCGCCGCACATTGATAAATGCTGACAGCATACGCTTGTGAACTGCTTGTGCAATGCCGGCCCCTGCAGATTCTCGGCCGCTAGCAGGGGGTGTCGCTTCATTTAGTGTTTATGGATAAATGCAATGTATATAAAAAAAAATTGTAGTTTTTTTTACATTTGTCCAAACCCTAATGAATATGTCTACTCAATATCCACAACAGAATATACAGGTTTTTATTTAGCAAACCAATGATTCTTTTATACTGACACACAGCAGTAGTTTCTAACTGTTTCTTCTTGGAAGCTATGTGCCCAATGAAAGAGAGAGCTTGCTACTTGCTTCCAACAGATCTGGCTATAAAGCTCCAGGCTGAGTAAATGTGAGGCAGCTGTGTGGACTGCAGCAGAAAGTTAACCCATTATTTACAGGGACAAATACATGTTTCTAATTTGCTTCCATAAAAGCCTTTATCCACACTGTCACATTTTCTTTTTGTTAGAACCACACATAGTTGTTGATATTCTTTAAAAAACATTTTTCTTTTGCTTTTCTTGATTTTGGTTTAACACACTGCCACTACAGTCCATGACCCGAGTTAGTTTTGGAGTTGAAAAGATTACTGACATTTGTACAACATTAATTCATTCTGTGTTTTTTGATTAATTATTTTCCTAATAAAATCTCAACTTGGTAATTGTTTGTCCTGCCATTCCTTATGCAGTACTCCCTGCCATATTAATGTCCTTATCGTACAAATTGTAATGAGACCATCTAGCCATGCCCCTTGGACCTCCTAAACCCTACTCGTATCAAAGCCAGCTCCACCATCGAACACAATAACCATGCCCAACCTTCCCTGATGCCACCTACTTGTTGTTGCAACTCAGCCGACTTGTATGACTCAGACCTCAGCAATATTGGTTCTGGATAGTTTTCAGGAAATGTTGGGCAGTATAAAGCAGTGATGGTTACATTTATTATAAATAATAAATGTTGACCATTTTAGTTCATTCTAACATTGTTGTATATTCAACTTTCCCTATATTAAGTGTAATATTTAATTTGAACATAAATTTATGAATTTGATTCTTGTAGACGTTAAAGGGACATGAAAACCAAAAGTTTTCTTTGATGATTAAGCTAGAGAATACAATTTAAACAACTTTTCAATTTACTTCTATTATTACATTTGCTTCCTTCTCTTGTTATCCTTTGCTGAAAGGTTTATCTACATAAGCTGAGGAGCAGCAAAGAACCTAGGTTCTTGCTGCTGATTGGTGACTGCATACATATACTAATTATCATTGGCTCACCCATTTGTTCAGTCAGCAACCAGTAGTGCATTGATGCTCATTCACCAAATGATACCAAGAGAATGAAACAAGTTATTAAAAGTGTATTCTCTATCAGAATCACAAAAGAAAAGTTTTGGGTTTCATGTCCCTTTAAGGTAAGTCTACAGAACTCAACATTCAAATATCATAGTCAAATTTTACATTATAATTTTCATTCTAAAACATGTTAAAAAAGGTAAAGAGCAATTATTATTTCTAACATTTAATACAAAAACACAGGCATATGTTCATTCCTGCACAAAAGACAAACAAAATTATGAAGACTCTTCAAAATAATTTGAACATCCAGTATGTATAACGCTGTAAACTCAAAATGCAACATATGCAACAGATACATTCTCTCCCTTAGATAATAGATTTCTATAAGGACCCGTACTAAAATTTATGCCCAATAACGCTTGATCATTAATTCAATGGAGTGCAAAAATTATGCTCGAGTAGTGAAGTTTTGGTCAGTTTCTTTGCTATCTGCATTACATATTATTAAATGCACAACAGCTGGCGATCCATTTTACATAACCACTTTTAATACCCAATTGTGCAGAATAAAACTGTGGAATCTATCATTTGGACTCGACTTTTAATCTAGGCCTATGTTATCTGCAAGTTTAATGTAATACTGGTTATTGCTAATTAATTTGTTATTGGTGTGAATTGGGATTCAGTATCTTTTTCTAATCTCAGCAATATTTTGTATCATCTGTCTCATCTGATTGACCGCTTCCTCTCATATTTTTTTAGGGTGCCAGCCAGTCTTCTTCATTCAAGAAATTGCTCTGTAGGGGTACCTTTGACATCTAGAGGATCACCCCTGGCTGCTCATGTATCCACTGGTGGGTTGACAAACTGTAACACTGTTGTCAGACCAGTTCTTCCAATCACTGTGCCTCAAATACATCCTCATCAGTCTCCAACGTCCTCTCAGTCAAACTGCACTAAAATGTCTCCTCAGCAAGCTGTCAATCAAACTCGTATTCCTATCCAGATGGGTAAGTTGTTTCAGTTAATTTTGTTGATTTAATTGTGTAGCAAAGATTTGGTGGGTATTTTACATGTATACCTTACATGGGACATTTCCATTTCTTCCAGTTCATATATATACTGCTTTCTAAATGATTGAATAGGGCAAGCTGTACAATGCCTACTAATGTTGTATTCATACATATATATGTACTTATAAATGTTTCATGAGAACAGGTTTCTTATCTCTTAAGTAAAATTACCAGACATAATTGATTTTTTACCCCAGGACAATTTTATCCAGGTATGCAGGCTGCATTGTCAGGTGACATGTTGCTATCTGTAATAATACCATGACTGAGGATGATAAATTATGTATGTCTTTAGTTACTACTGATCCATACTAAAGAGATTTTATACATAACTAGTGATCAAACAGCATAAAAGCCATTTCACACATAGAAGAATTTTACTCCTCAACTAAAGCGGTGTACTGTCAATTGAAAAGTGACATTGTAAAACCAGTACACAAGAAATTAGATTTATTTATTGCCTGACAAAAATCTTAGTTTTATTTTATGTCCTATAAAATATTCATTACCTTTTTAAGTAGGTGGAACCGAAGAAGTCTTCTCTGCGCTCATATCCAGAGATAAAGGATTGACGCTACTGTAAATCCAGGCAATGTCAATATTCTCATATTAAAGGAAACAGTAGTTAGCCTCCAATCCTCTAGGACAGTGTTTCCCAACCGCGGCCCTCAAGTACCCCCAACAGTCCTGGTTTTCATTATAGCTGAACTAGAGCACAGGTGAAATAATCAGCTGATGGATGAGAGCAGGTTGGTAACTGATCAGCTGATTACTTCACCTGTGCACTGGTTCAGCTATAATGAAAACCAGGCCTGTTGGGGGTACTTGAGGACCGCTGTTGGGAAACACTGCTCTAGGAAGTTGCTGACAGCCCAAGGCAATACAGTTTTATTAATAACACTTTTTTAAAAAAATTTTAATTAAGAATTAAGAAAGACAAGCACTAAAACTACACTACAATATTGCTCCATGTTTTACTGAACATGTGATTTTAAAGGACCACTAAACAGTATTTGCATAATCAACAAATGCCTGATAAAAAGACAGTGCAATAGAACTTTATTTATGTCTATTTCCACGTCTCCTGTATCATGTGACTGCCATCAGCCAATCACAAATGCATATACATATATTCTATTAATTGTTGCACATACTCAGTAGGAGCTATTGACTCATAGCGGCATATCTATCAAGCTCCATATGGAGCTTGAAGCCCCGTGTTTCTGGCGAGCCTTCAGGCTCGTAGAAACACCAGTTATGAAGCAGCGGTCTAAAGACTGCTGCTCCATAACCTGTCCGCCTGCTCTGAGCAAGCGGGCAGACATCGCCGCAATTCAACCCGTTCGAGTACGATCGGGTTGATTGACACCCCCTGCTGGCGGCGGATTGGCCGCGAATCTGCAGGGGGCGGCGTTGCCCCAGCAGCTCACAAGAGCTGCTGGTGCAATGCTGAATACGGAGAGCGTATTGCTCTCCGCATTCAGCGAGGTCTGTCGGACCTGATCTGCACTGCCGGATCAGGTCCGACAGACCTTTGTTAAATAGGCCCCAAAAAGTGTAAATATAAAAGGCTGTTCACATTTTGTTATTGGAAGTAAAATGGAAAGTTGCTTAAAATTGCATGCTCTATCTGATTCATGAAATTTAATTTTGACTTGAGTGTCCCTTTAATATTAGTAGCCTATTGGAGCTTTAGCTCTTAGTTGGCGTTTTATTTGCTTATAGTAACTTATAAAGCATGTAATTTGCCCTCAAGCCTACTTTGTTTTCTATATAGTTCTAAAAGTGCCAAAAAAATATGAAAAATTTAACATTTGATTTGTGTGGTGGTTACACACATTCTCACAAGTGGTCTAAAATATTATTAATAACATGGTGACAATGACATAACCTACAACTGCTAGGCCTCTGCACAGAATGGATCAGGTTCTATTCCAAATCTCCAGTTCACCCTACATATAATGATATTTAAAGTAATAATTGCATATTTTTATTTATTATATGGCACATTTGCCTTCAAATTTTGGGGGAATATTTACTGATTTATGATCTTATATAGGCATACATTATACCGTTTGTTTGCATTTGCATTTTCCATGGTCTGCACAATATGTTTTCTAATAAGAGGAAAAAAAAGGGAAACATTATATTTCTAGGGTGCTGTTGCTTAGACTGGATACACAGTGTTAAATGACCATGCAATCTTTTTGTTTGTTTAAATCTATGTGGTTGTAACTTACAGTGTAGGTCAAATCATATCTGATTGAATGTGTATTCAAAGTTTACCAGATGTGTTATTTTTATTACTGTTGAGTTAAATGGTCCATTCAAACATCCAGTTGTAAAATCAACTACTGTTTAGCATAAGTAATGTCATGGGTTTTTCTAAAAGGTCTGTTTTGAATAACCTATTTGGAAACCCCGGGAACAGATAAATGCTTCATAGCTCGCTCAGGAGGTCTGAATATGCTGAAGGCTTATACTCAAAGTAAATAAGTGAAAACATGTGACCAGCTAGAAAACCAGGGCAATTAGACTCCCACATACATATTGCTATATTGTGGAGGATTATGCTCTGTAAAATATTTAGGACTAGATCTTATTCACAAATATTTGATAACATATGGCATTAGCCACTAGTTAGGAGTAAGCACAACACTGGTGAATGACATTTTAAAGATATGCCAATTTGAATTCATTTTTATATCAATATAATATAACCTGTCACTGTATTTACCCTAACAGTGATCCCTGCTGCAATAACCAGATATCCCAGGTCCCCCTCCTAACTTCCAACCCCTACTGTGCTACCCCCTCTGTTAATTAGCCTCTTAAATCCCTAACATTGGCAACAGTCACCTATACACCCAATAGAACTTCAGCATGAGCATCCCAATGCCTTTACCTAAAAGCACTACATTAACATTGAAGATGTTTATTTTGTAATATAAGATTATGCATAGTATAAGAACATTTCAGTATACTTTAATCTTTTATTTTACCCCCATTCCTGTAATTTAACTCACAAGAATTGAAAGTCAACACTGCAGCCTTCACAAGCCTAACACTATTATATTCTACAAAGTAATTGTTTGACAACTTGGGAAACTCATATATATAACTGGTCTCAACAGAGGAGGCAAGATACAATTTTTTAAGAATTAAAAACAAGGTTACATTACTTTAAAATAAATCACTTGTTTCTTCAAATTTTTAGCAACTGATATAATTAAAATAATACGTATGATATTTAAACACAATTATGTAAAGCATTTTTGAGTTGTGTCCCCTTAATATTTTGGCACAGACAACAGAAACAGAAAACATATGCACTTGAAGTTGATAGCAGTACAACAATAGTCTGATACTGTACTGTGTATGTACTTATATAAATGTACATTAATATTGCCTGTCGCTTGGTGTATTTTCCAAGAAAAACAACATAACAGGGTAGCACAGACTGAATCCGTTATAACACTCACATCTATAACAGACCAAAATATATTAATTTCTTTAGAATAACTATAATATATATTTTCTCAAGAATGGAAATCAAATTTGGTCTGTTTTATTGTTTGGAATTTTTGTCTGTTATCTTGATTGGAATGTTATTTCATAGTATTTAAAAAAAATCAAGGGGCCCAGCTCTTGTGAAAGGTCACTGCACTGACCTCATGTAACAGCAGCACCATCCAGCATGATTGTACCAAATAGGCTTGGCTAGTGAGTCACTGATTCGAATCACTGACTCGACTCTCTGCAGTGAACTGGGTGAATCGAATAATGAAAGTGATTCAATTCATTGCCTGTGCTGTGTAAAAGCCACTTCCTAGTGAGTCAAAGTGGAGCTTAGTACACAGCTTTCAAATCAGCTCAGCTCATGACTTGTAATATGATCTGTGTACCAAATGCTTTTTATTACATTACACATGGATCAAAGTCAACAATGTTTCAGAAAAAAAGTACTTAAAGGGACAGTGCACACCAATTTTCATATAACTGCATGTAATAGACACTACTATAAAGAAGAAAATGCACATGTACCCAGTTTAGCACTGTTGATGAGGTTCAATGGAACACCCAGTGAAAGGGGCTGGAAAAAACAAGAAGAGCAGATTTTCGGCCACTCCCCCTTCCCTGCATATGAAAAGACAAATAACATAAACAGGAGCCAGCAGTAGTTTATAAACGTATGTATAAATCTGGCACTGTGGGGCTTGGTTAGGAGTCTGAAAATCAGCACAATGTTAATAAAAATTAAGGAAAATTATGCATTGTTACAAAAACACTCCCAGATGGGCTACATAAATAGATCATCTATAAAACATTTAAGCAAAGAAAAATGTAGTGTACAATGTCCCTTTAATCATGTCTATACACAGTGATTATATCCTAACTGGGAATGCCCCACCACAGTTCCACCCTAACCACAACTCCTCATTACATTTGCTCACTCCTATCCTAGCAATACCTGGCATACATGTTAATGCACCCTTGAGTGCTGTTCCATTCATACTCTCACCCAGTACAAAATAAGAGGGGCTCCTTAAATGACCTTTGCAACAAAAGTCCCAAGCACTCAAGGGATTTTCCTGCTTGTTCTTCCTACTACAAAACCCCTTCTTAGCACCCAATGACCCCTGCATACTTTCCCCTGCAAAGATGCCCAGCCACTTGACAACCCTACCCTGTACAAAACTTCTAGTGTAAAGACACCCTCAATAGGCTAGGGACTTTGTAGAAACCCACAACTCATGCCTCTATAAAAAAGAACAACAGTACTTTCCTCCCCTCTGCTTTGGAAATGGTTTTTCTACCAATATCGGCTCCACTGCTTCTCAACTGCTGTTTTACATCAGGTAGCATTTCAATACCACCTAAATGAAATAGGAGCTGGAAAAGAAACCTAGACAGACAAAAGTGAAAAGTTTTAGTAATGCTGAAAACACTATAAAACATTATAAAAATACAATGCCTAGCATACTAAAGACCTTTATCCTTATGTTCCACTTCTGGGACATACTTTAAACATAGCCTTCTAAATATCTGGGATGTACAGGGTTAACCAACCCTGCAACAGTTACCAGTTTTATCACAGAAACGGTTAACTGAACCTTTCCACCTTAAAAAGTTTGTCACAATCTAGACTTTGACATAGTTCAGTGGGTGCAAGGGTTAACACTAACTCTATAGTCTGTACTACAGAGAATGCCCAAACTCTCCTTTAATGCCACCCACACTAAACTATCTCTGCTTCCACCAATATAAGATTATCATATGGGAAATCCTAAAGTAAAACCCAGACTAACAGATTAAAAACCCAAAACTCAATTTGGCAAAAATCAACCTAAAAACACAATACTGTTATTACTAGTCTCTTTTGTAACATGGTTCAAATATTAGACAAAGGCAAAAATTTAATAAAGGAACATTTATTATGAACAAAAAAAGAGTCACAGTGCATTTATATAAAAAAATAATTAAGAAACAGAAACACACAAAAGCAAAACAGTTTTTAAAAAATAAAAAAGGAGTAAAAAATAGAAACTAATACTGTACTAGCTTAGATATCTGTCCCAAGAGAACTTGGCATGAAAAGATGGTAACTTAGCTGTTTTACGCAGCCTCCCATGTAGAATGACAATATTATTTTGCTCAATCACAATTAAATACATTTGTTCCTGTGGTCAGGTTTTTGCCCAGGCCCTTTCCAGAGTTGGTAAGGAAGGTAGCTAACCTTTTTATGGCACACCATAAACCAAAATTGCAAGCCCTGGCTGAAATTATAGGATAACGTATTATTTGACATGTGTATATATAATACCCTTATAAGCTATCCCACTGTGAGGTCATGAGGATTATTTTGATACCAAATATGACATGTCTATATTTGTCTCCTGAGAAGAGTTCACCAGATGTAGGTAATAAATTCATTCTTCCCAAAGTTTGACTTTTTAGATAGTTCTGATAAGGGATTGTATATAATTAGGAGACACAGAAATAAAGTAAACGAAAAAAAAAAATAACTACTGACATCCTAAAATCATGAGGTCTTCATGACAATGACAATTCTGCCATGTCCAAATACAGACATAAACTAATCAATTTGTTTCTATTTCTGGAACCTGATCAACTTTCTGGCCCTCAGCATATAAATGGCCATTACTTAGCTTTATCTTTATGTAGGTGACTTTTATGTAGCAGTGATTCACTTCCAAAATATATTGTGTCACTGGTGCTTTAAATTAAAGTTACTGTATACACCAATTTTTATATAACTGCATGTAATAGATGCTACTATAAAGAAGGATATGCCCAGATACTGATATAAAAATCCAGTATAAAACCTTTTAAAAAAAAACAATAAGAGCAGACACCCCCACCCCCCTGCATATGAAAAGGCAGATAACATAAACAGGAGCCAGCAGTAGTTTGTAAACTTATGTATACATCTGACTCTGTTGGGTTTAGTTAGGAGTCTGAAAATTAGCACAATGTTAATAAAAATTAAGGAAAACTATACATTGTTACAAAAACACTCCCAGATGGGCTAAATACATAGATGCACAGATACTGATATAAAAATCAAGTATAAAACCTTTTAAAAACGTATTTAGAAGCTCCCAGTGTAGCTCTGTGGATGAGGTAAGACTGGGACACCCATTGAAAATGGCTGGGAAAGCATGAAAGGCAGACCCCCCCCCCCCTCTGCGTCCCCTGCATATTAAAAGACCCATTACACAAACAAGAGTCTGTAGCCATCAGTATACATATAAAACTTTGGCGCTTAGTTAGGAGTCTGAAAATCAGCACAATGTTATTTAGAAATAAGCAAAACTATACATTGTTACAAAAACATTCCCAGATAGGCTATATAAATGGATTGTCTACAAAACATTTATGCAAAGAAAAATCCAGTGTACAATGTCCCTTTAAGTATAGGATGCATTCTGTATCACAAATATAAACAATTGTTTTAATGTAAAGGGACAGTAAAGGCAAAATTTGCTTTGTTCTTTTGGTATTCTTTGTTGAAGAGTTAATCTAGTTAGGCTTATAAAAGCTCAGGAGTGTGCACATGTCTTTAGTACTCTATTGCAGCAATATTTTGCAATATTGTTTGTAGCAGAGTTATACATTGTTGTAAACACTGCTGCCATAAAGAATATAAATGACAAGTGCATGCTCCTGAGCTCTATAAGCCTAACTAGATTAACTCTTCAACCAAGCATACCAAGAGAATTAAGTAATTTTGACAATAGAAGTAAACTGGAAAGTTGTTTGAAATTGTATGTCCTGTTTGAATCATGAAAGTTTATTTTTTACTTTACTGCCCCTTAAGTATTAATATTTTTTTTATAAGAACTTATATACATTTGATTAGTAAATTATTATTTTCCACCATTTTATATATTTAATATACAAATACAAAAGCACTGTGTAAAATGTCCAAAAACGTTTTATTCCAACATAGGGAGAATATATACAAACAACATTTTGTTGTTTTAGTCATGTCAGGATACAATACACTTAACAATTTTATATCCACCAGGTGGCATAGTCATACCCACATTAACCCCTTCTTTAGCTACTGCAAACCAATTTTTTTCTCATAAGCTCCTCTTAGTGTCTTTAAGTGAGATAGACATTTCAATATATACACAGAGGCCAAAAGCACATCACAAAAACAGGTTCCAGTCATTCCTTCTATTTATCCCATATAGGTAAGTGATGGTAACCTTGGCACCCCAGATGTTTTGAAACTACTTCCCCATGATGCTTAGACACTCTGCAGTCTAGTTGAGCATCATGGGAAATGTATTTGTGAAACATCAGGAGTGCCAAGGTTAGCCATCTCTGCCCCAGGGTATAGTAAGTCTAAGTTATATATCCAGAAAGCTTCACGTTTAAAAAAAACAAAAAAACAATTCCCTATCTCTACCCTGTCTCATAAGTGCAATATGCTCAAATATTTGAAATCTTAGTTAAAAGACAGAATGTCCAGCAGATATAAAATGATGGGCCACTGGGGCCTAATGGGCCCTTCTCCTAATAGGTGACTTATGCTGGATTATTCTGTCCCTTACCCTCTCTGTTGTTTCTCCTACACAGATGGCCCCACAAGGGCATTTTATTATATACCACATATGTAGCGTTACATATATAAAAAACAGAAATCTCAAACTTTTGGCCCATATGTGTAATTTATTGTATCTATAATAATTTTATAATTTATAACATTACAAATCCATATTTTTTGGGGGGTTGTTTGTTTTCTTTGGTGTCAATTTTTATCACATTTAGTCACATGTATGTGTGTTAATTTTTAAATGTAGAAGTCCTATACTTTGTGTATACATAGACTTATACACACTTTGAGCTCTCTCTGTTGCTTATGTTTACAATTTCTTTTCTCAGTGCACACATCAGTACAACCCCCGGAGCGCCCCACAGCTACAGTCTCACCACTAAGGACACAGAGTTCACCATCTCGTCTACCTACCAATATGAACAGGCCACACTCCACTATTTCTCCACAACACATCCAGCAGTCAACTCCACAAACGTCTCCTGCTGCGCACTGTGCAAGGCCAGTAATCCCTTTGACTTCTGCGGCAGCGGCTATCACTCCCCCCAATATGTCAGCAGCCAACATAAATGGTGAGGCCACCAATGGACCCATCAACAGCCCACTTACTGCTAGCCCAACACATACAGTGCCCAAAACAGAAGAGAGAAAGACTGAAAAGGTAAGGAAATATATGACTACAGTGCAACGTCCCTTTAACAAAAAACATGGTATAAATACATGAGCATATTATATATTATAAAATCATTTTGGAATCAAAGGGTGAGGACACTGTTTATGCTTATTTGCATGTACTAAACCCAGACAGTGGGTAGGTATCTTTTTCAGATTGAGCTAAAAATTGTGTTTTATCTCTTTGCTACACTGCTTGGTAGAACACTAATATAAGTCTTTTGCTCACTATAAACTAAATCATTTGTGAGTGGTAAGTAACTTTAAAATAACAAATATTTTTCAATCTTTCGTAGGAAGATCTTACTTGTGAAAGTAAAACAGGGTAAGATATGTGCAAATCCAGATCTTAGTATGTTGCATTTTCACGGGAAGAAATCTGGCTCCGAAAAGAGTGGAATGATTCTTTTTTCCATGTTCTGCAGCTAATGAAACTGCTGAATGCGAATCCGTAATGATAACACATTTTTGTGTTTTATTGTTACAAGTTCTGTGAGTTGCCTACACAAGTCTTTTTTTTTTCCTGCACAAGGAATGCCCAGTGGATTTAAAATATTTATTCTCTATGTAAAAACAGTAAAAAAACATAAAACCAAATTCTTTTCTTTCATGACTCAGATAGAACATACAATTTTAAACAACTTTCCAATTTACTTCTTTTATCAAATTGTCTTTGTTCCATTGGTGTCCTTTGTTGAAAAGCATGAAGATAAGCTCAGGAGTGTGCACTATATGCAGGGCCGCCATCAGGGGGTGACAGGGGTGACTCCTGTCAGGGGCCCAATGGGCCAGGGGGGCCCCATGAGGCAAGAACTAAAAAAAAAAAAAAAATTTTTTTTAATTTTGGCAGCCACCAGTGGGTACTACAGCAGAGTTAATTGAGAATGGGAAATGTTATTACAAGGAGTAAAGTATTAGCATTTGAGAGGATTTATGAGTGTGCACTAAACCGCTATGCACAGTGTGAGACAGACTTGGCACTTTTTTTGTACAGTTTGTGCCTGAGTCAGACGGCAGATCACTTTCATTTGCAGAGGAGGTAGGACTTACTTAGCAAATGTTTTTTATTTCTCTGTGCAATTTTTGATTGTAACTTCAGTGTGGTAGTAGTTGTATGGTGGGGCCAGGGGTCCATAAAAACACATTTTTTTTTAGCAGCAGTGTATTTATGATTATTTGACAATGCTGTAGAAATTATATATTTAAAACCATGCAGAAATGTTTCCTCCTCAATACACAAGTGGTAGGTGCCCTTTTGGCAGATATGTATATATATATATAAATTACATTCCAGTTTACTGCCCCTTTATCCAAGGACTTTCCAGATGCAAGGAGGCATTTTATCTAAGATTTTTACATCTGCATAAAATGTTATATTCTCAGACTAAGATTGCTCGGTGTTTGAAATGAGACAGGTTAACTTAAAACTGTTCAGTTTACACTACAGCTGACTTAATTTTGAAATACATACCAACAAGCCTAAATCCTGCATTTAACCAGATCTATATATAGATATAACCTATATTTGAAGTGGTGCTCTTAGTTGGGGAAAATGAGGAAAAAAAACAAACAAACATATGTCAACCTTTTAAACGTACTTTTCTTCATCTAGTCATCTACCCAGATCATTAATGTACAATTTTGAATTCACAGAATTATTTTTGTTTGTACATTTACAAATATGATTCTTTAAAAAGTGATCTCTTAATGTCTGATTTTTTTTATCATGCATGTCACACACTGTTGATTTAGGGGATGCAAGGCACATAAAGGTTTCCTCATGTGAGTGTTTCTGTGGGTGTCTGTGTTTATGTCTTTGTGCTTTGGTTTGGGTCTCTATGAGTGTGTATGTATTTTTTTTCTGTGGGTCTCTCTGTGAGGGTGGGTGTGTATGTCTTTGTGCATTTTCTGTGGATGTCTGTGAGGGTGTGTGCATATGTATTTGAGCTTTTTCTATGGGTGTCTCTGTGAGGGTGTGTGTATGTTTGTCTTTGTGTATTTTCTCTGGATGCCTCTGTGAGGGTGGGTGTGTATGTCTGTGTTTTCTGTGGATGTCTCTGTGAGGGTGTGTGTGTGTGTATGTATGTATGTCTGTGTTTTCTGTGGATGTCTCTGTGAGGGTGTGTGTTTTCAATGGGTGTCTCTGTGAGGGTGTGTGTATGTCTTTGTGTGTTTTCTGTGGATGTCTCATTGAGGGTGTGTATATGTATCTCTTTCTGTGTTTTATGTGGTTGTCTCTGTGTGTGTGTATGTGTTCTTTGCGTGTTTTCTGATGACAACAGCATTTAGTTGTCATCTTTCTTTGCAAAAAGATAATCAGAACTCCATATTTTGTTTTCTATATCTCGATTTTTTACAAAACTGTAGTTTACCTCATTACTTGTCGTCAGGTCAATGTAAACAAGTGCTGAGTGTCTGTTTGGGTGTCTGTGTCTGAGTGTGTTTCTTTGCGTGTCTGCTAGAGTGTCTATATGTGAATCCTTATGTGTGATTGTGTGTGTTTCAGTGTATGAGTGTGTCTGTGTGTGTGTGTGTGTGTGTATGTTACTACCTTTACAACATTTCCAAGTTTAAATAGACACTTAAGAATAAAGTGTATATATACGTTTTAGTCACTTGGTCAAAAATTGCACATGTCAAAGGAGCAGGGGGGGGGGGGGGCCCTGATCAATGGTTAAGTCAGGGGCCCCAAAATTTCTAGTGGCGGCCCTGACTATATGGCAGCAGTTTTGCAACAATGCCGTACATTAGCAAGAGCACTAGATGGCAGCCCTATTTCCTGTCATGTAGTGCTCCAGACTTGTGCATGCTATCTACCTGAACAAAGAATAACATGAGGATGCAAATTTGAAAATAGAAATAAATTGGAAACTGTTTAAAAATTGTATTCTCTATCTGAATCATGAAGGGAAAAAAATGGCTTTCATATCCCTTTAAGACTTCGATAAACGTAAAAATACTGCGACATTCTTCAAAAAGTTATCATATGTTGTATGCAATGATCATTTACAATTTCTAAAAGACCAAAAAGATTAGAATTCTACTCATGTGTTTTCAGTTAACAGTTAATTTACTTATTTTATTACATTTTCTCTTGGTATCTTTTGTTGAAAAGCAGTGACATAAGCTCAGGAGCGTGCATGTGTCTAGAGCACTAAATGGCAGCAGTATTTCCTGCCATGTTGTGCTTGAGACACCTACCCAGGTATCTCTTCAACAAACAATACCATGCAAATAAGCAAATTAGATCATAGAAGTAAACTGGAAAAATTGTAATGCTTGTATACTCTGTCAAAATCAAAAAAGAAAAATTGTGGGTTTCATATCTCTTTAAGAAAAGCAAAATAATTCTGATTTAAGTTTCCACTACAGATTTCCTTACACATTAAAACATATAGGTGATATAGTCATATTAAGTTGAAATTAGATTAATTATTACAAAGACTGTTGCATCATTCTTCCATATTCTTTTGTTATTTTAAGAGCAACAAAAAGTGCAGTGCACACTATGGGGCTGATTCTGAATTATCATATGGCGGGCAGACATGATTCGCTGTAGCCAATCATGTCTGCCCGACATCGCTATCGGCATTAAACATTGCTCAAGCAGTTCTGGTAAACTGCTTGTGCAATGCTGCCCCCTGCAGATTCACGGCCAATCGGCCGCTAGCAGGGGGTGTCCATCAACCCGATCGTATTCGATCGGGCTGATTACTATTCGCTGCTCAGAGGCAGTGGACGAGTCAAGGAGCAGCAGCGTTAAGACTGCTGCTTCTTAACTCCTGTTTCCTGCAAGCGTGAAGGCTCACGCAGAAACAGGGGGATCAGGGGCCATTCAGCGCTTGATAATTTGGCCCCACATCTTCCTGGGGACTAGTGATGCAGATAATTCCTCACATGTTGTAGGGCTGCCAATAACGATTATTTCATAATCAATTAATCGGCCGATTATTTTTTTTGTTTTATCGACTAATCGGATAAAAAAATAATGATTTTTTTCCTATATTTAAAAAAAAATTTCACATACTGAGTGTTTCAAATATAAACTTCAGACTACATTTTAATTATGTACAGGTTTACTATTTTTAAAGTGTTATATGGCCTATATTTTAAACTTTTGTTAAACATTTACAGGTGAAACTCGAAAAATTAGAATATCGTGCAAAAGTTCATTTATTTCACTAATGCAACTTAAAAGGTGAAACTAATATATGAGATAGACTCATTACATGCAAAGCAAGATAGTTCAAGCCGTGATTTGTCATAATTGTGATGATTATAGCTTACAGCTCATGAAAACCCCAAATCCACAATCTCAGAAAATTTGATTATTACATGCAATCAATAAAACAAGGATTGTACATAGAACAATATTGGACCTCTGAAAAGTATAAGCATGTATACTGTATGTACTCAGTACTTGGTTTGGGCCCCTTTTTCAGCAATTACTGCCTCAATGCGGCGTGGCATGGGAGCTATCAGCCTGTGGCACTGCTGAGGTGTTATGGAAGACCAGGATGCTTCAATAGCGGCCTTCAGTTCTTCTGCATTGTTCGGTCTCATGTCTCTCATCTCTCTCTTGGCAATGCCCCATAGATTCTCTATGGGGTTCAAGTCAGGCGAGTTTGCTGGCCAATCAAGCACAGTAATCCCACGGTCATTGAACCAGGTTTTGGTGCTTTTGGCAGTGTGGGCAGGTGCCAAGTCCTGCTGGAAAATGAAGTCAGTATCCCTATAGAGCTCGTCTGCAGAAGGAAGCATGAAGTGCTCCAAAATCTCCTGGTAGACGGCTGCATTAACCCTGGACTTAATGAAGCACAGTGGACCAAAACCAGCAGATGGCATGGCTCCCCAAATCAACACAGACTGTGGAAACTTCACACTGGACTTCAAGCATCTTGCAGTGTGTGCCTCTCCATTCTTCCTCCATACTCTGGGTCCTTGGTTTTCAAATGAGATGCAAAATTTGCTCTAATCAGAAAAGAGGACTTTGGACCACTGAGCAACAGACCAGGTCTGTTTTTCTTTAGCCCAGGTAAGACACTTCTGACGTTGTTTGTTGTTCAGGAGTGGCTTGACAAGAGGAATACGACATTTGAAGCCCATGTCCAGGATCTGTCTGTGTGTGGTGGCTCTTGATGCACTGATTCCAGCCTCAGTCCACTCCTTGTGAAGTCCCCAACACTTTTGAATGGCCTTTTCCTGACAATCCTCTCCAGGCTGCGGTCATCCCTGCTGCTTGTGCACCTTTTTCTTTCACACTTTTCCCTTCCACATAAATTTCTATTAATGTGCTTTGATACAGCACTTTGGAAACATCCAACTTCTTTTGCAATTACATTTTGAGACTTTCCTCCTTATGGAGGGTGTCAATGATGGTTTTCTGCACAACTGTCAGGTCAGCAGTCTTTCCCATGATTGTGATTCCTAATGAACCAGACTGAGAGACCATTTAAAGGCTCAGGAACCCTTTGCAGGTGTTATGGCCTAATTACCTGATTAGAATGGGACACTCTGAGCCTAGAATATTGCACCTTTTCACAATATTCTAATTTTCTGAGATTGTGGATTTGGGGTTTTCATGAGCTGTAAGCCATAATCATCACAATTATGACAAATCACGGCTTGAACTATCTTGCTTTGTATGTAATGAGTTGATCTCATATATTAGTTTCACGTTTTAAGTTGCATTAGTGAAATAAATTAACTTTTGCACGATATTCAAATTTTTCGAGTTTCACCTGTATCTTTAACAAAGCAGGGTTTCAAGAGATCAAGGCTAATCAAAGAGAAAAGTGCAAAATCATGAAAAGGGCTGCTCCAGAAGTGTTTTCTGATAGACTGAATACTGCTCTTGATTAAACATATTAATGTAGTTCATGCAGTACAAAGATATTCACTAAAACACATGTTGGGTTTTCTGCTGGATTGGAATGACCTTGAATTGTAAACACATGGTTTTTCTTATATGCTTTTCAAGAAAGGATGCCAAGAGAACGAAACAATTTGATAATAGAAGTAATGTAATTTAAAATCACATGCTCTAGCTGAATTATAAATGTTTAATTTTTACTTTATTGTCCCTTCTAATATTATATGTAACAAAGTTTAATTGGACACTTAAAAAAGGCACTATCCTGTCAATCTAGAGCACTTGTTTTTTAATTTATTTTTTACCTTGCACTCCTTTTATATAACTAAGATGCAAATGATACTGGATCAATTTAATGTAAGTAATAAAGAATACATGGAAATAAGCAGAGGTTGAATTTATTTGTAGAATAGTTTCAAATCATTCCAAGAAGCATTAGTTTCCAAGCTGAAATTATTTTAGAAGAAAGTTGTCAACTCTTTAAGTGAATCTGGGCTGATAATACAGGACTAGATTACAAATGGATCGCTAAATTATTGAGCGCCTGTAAATGAGCAAATTTGCCTGTTTGTCAGCGCACGATAATTAACCACTAACCAGCCATTACAAGTGGCTGGTTATTGGTACTGCAAAGCTCCCGGCAGCAATTAGCGTTCTGAAAATTAACCGGAGATTACATCTCTGGTTAATTTTCTAAAAGTGCCCCAAATTTCCTCAAAATAGAGAGCATTATAGTTTATATATATATATATATATATATATATATATATATATATATATATATATATAATATACACATATTAACACATAAATATATACAGTATGTTTAAATTCACATATATTTTTTTAAATGCTGCCCATCTCTTCGCTACTTACCCCCTTTGCTACGCTCTGCCATCTATGACAGGATCAGAACGAGGCTCCCGTAGGAGCCTATGGAAGCGTGCTTCCTAGCAATGTGAACACAAACTCGCATTCGCATTGCGATTTAGTTGCAATACCAGCACACGATAATGTTACAAAGTGGAATGCTAATATCACTTGCACGCAAGCAATATTTAGCGCTCCACTTGTAATCTAGCCCATAATCTTTACATCCCGTTGTTAACTGAATTCATGTGAGTGAACTGAGCAAAGGTCCTATGAAATAACACACATTTTTGTGTGGGTTATTAAATGATTTATGAGTTTTCTTGAAAAGTTCAATACTCTGCTGTCTGCTAATAAAATAGTATTTAACATTAGATGAGGTAATTTTAGATTTTCTGAAAGTTAGGAACAGCCTTTCTGTATTGTGACCTGACTCTACTAAGAGGATATGTTGCCCTTCCACTTTTTATTTACATATAATGAACTAAATAAATCAATTCAGTTTGTAGTGGTGTCCAATTTGATGAATATATAATAACACTTACAAACAAGGAAGTGGTTGGAGATACAGGTATACCCTGCTCATATACCGGGTTAGGGACCGGAGCCCCGCTGTAAAGTGAATACTGCCTTAAAGTGAAACAAGGCAGTTTTAGCTTTCTTTTCACTTGCCAGTGTGTTTAAAGACTTGAAACATGTTTGAACGAACATATATTAGGGGTGCAATAGGGCTACATTTAGTTTAACACTAGCACAGCACAGTATTCAATTAGTATTCAATAAATACTGTACCTGTAAGATAGTGACAATTACTGTAGTAAAATTTGCCAGACTATAGCACTGAGACACAGATTGCACTGTAATGATGTAAACAGAGTGAACTGCACATAACAAAATGGTGCCAGTCACTCTTCTCGCAATCTCACGATGATCACAGCACTGTTTCAAAATCCTTGGAAGTTAAACTTCAGCTCCACAAAGCGCTGTATTAGCGAAGCGCTGTAAAGTGAAGCGCTGTAAAGTGAGGTATACCTGTAGTTTTTTAGGAGCTGAAATTTCTAGTGGGGTTCTTTTTTGGAACATATTGCCGTGTTTAAATAGGTTTAAGTGGGAAATAATATGTACTTGTGATTTTGTGTGATTAAATGGTATGTGTATGTACAGATAAAAATGTTAAAGGGACATGAAACCCTAAAAAATTATTTAATGATTCAGATAGAGAATACTATTTTAAACAACTTTCTAATTTACTTCTATTATCTAATTTGTTTTATTCTGTTGGTATCATTTGTTGAAGGAGCAGCAATGCCCTACTGTTTTTTTACTGAACACATGGGTAAGCCAATGAAAATCTGTATTTATATGCAGCGACCAAATAGCAGCTAGAACCAAGGTTCTTTGATGCTCATGAGCTTGCCTAGATAAACCTTTCAGCAAAGGGTAACAAGAGAAGGAAGCAAATTAAATAATAGAAGTAAATTAAAAGTTGTTTAAAATTGTATTCTCTGTGGACTTCCGGGGGAGGAGACTGGGTGTAGGACATGCTGTGAGCACGCTCTCTCTCAACTCCCATACTAGCCATTGGCGGTAACTCGCGCCAAACCCTCTGTCCTGGGCGGCTAACCATCTGGAAACAACTTGATCCTGGTTCCACGGCGGTGTAACTACAACACACCGCAAAAGCCTTGATTTCTCCAGCCTTATTAAAACGTTACCAAAGAAGTGAAACACTAAGTTCAGCTGTCCTGCCCGCCCCTCCCACCGATGCTGCGTGAGGAGGTGGATGGGACGCTGCCTAGTGAGGACACTCTTCTCTGCACCCAAGGGACTCGCTGACAAAGATTGACAACAGCTACTCAGATTCAACTTTAACTCCCAGAGTGGCACAAGCTTTATGTGCCGCCCTACCCTACCTTGAGTTCTTCCGGTCCTGTTGGGCCCTATTCTCGGAGCGAGGGAGTGTGGAGCTGGATGGTGCCCTCCTTTGCAAGCCGCGCTGTGTGAGGAAACAGCCCGGTCGCTGACCAGTGACGCCGATTGTCGGGGCCGCGCTGACTGCTGACGTAGGAGGAGAATAGCTGCCCGGCCATAGCTCTCCGCACACCGATGCTGCTAGCGGAAGCCTGGTGCATATCAGAGGCACAAATCTCCTGGATATCCTGCGCTGGAGAACTATTCAAAAGCCTATCTGAAACTCTGGCCCCACGAAGACGATAGGATTTACAAACACACAGGCAAGAACCTGGAATTCCGATATAACCAGTGCACCGTGCTGCATGGTATAAGGTACTCTTTCGTTATAAAGGCACACTTGTCCAGACCCTGGGGAATATTGCGGCATAGCCGTCATAATACTGATTGAAATAAACACTGAGTGGCTCTCACAAAACAGTAGTATAAGAGAACGAGCAGCAGAGGTTATGTTACTTCCATACCAGTCCCTGCACTTATCCCCAAAGAAATTAGCTGGATTAGGAAAGAACTCTATGCTTCTTAACAATTGAATGTACCATTAACCTTCTTGGACACTTTCGCTTGCTCTGTCTCCCGGCTGCTATATTAACCTCTGGCTGTTTTCTTGCAAAAAGAACTGTGCTTCTAAATCCTTCTGGACATTGCTGTTTGTTTTGTTTGCAGGCCAGTAAACTAACATATTGCTGTATTCCTGTGCAACAGAATTGCTTAATTTTCAATAGAAACCGATAAGCTTTAAGGAAACTAAAACATAGTATATATTTCTGCTTAACCTTCTGGGAATCAGAATATGGCTGCTTTCTGTTTTTCTTTTTTTTCTTTTTTTTGTTATTTTCCTTGCTCTTTTTTACTGACTGGCCGCAATCAAATATCTATACTCTCTTGAATGCTAAACTGATTTGTTTCTTTAATTTACTAACATTGGTAAACTAACTTGCTGATACATTATTTGCAAAATATTGCACAGATTAATTGTATATACCTAATCTAGAGGTATTAATATACAGAGTACATCCTATTAAAACTACACTTTACTCTATTTTAAACCTCTTTCAAGAAATAATGGGTTATCTCCTGTAGCTAACCTTGATAGAAGGCTTTACTACATGATTATTGTATCCTTATAAATTAGCTAAAAGCAATGTGCTTCTAAATTCATTTATCCTTGCTGTCTGTTTTCCCTTAGGTTAGTTAGTTCAGTATTTGATTGTTTTTTCCATTTTTGTTTATAATATATATATTCTGTTTGTAGCATTTCCACACAGGCTTTGGGGAACCAAAACAGAGTATAACCTGGTTTAATGTTTGCCTGTTCTAAGAATTTTTTTCCTAAGTATTATTGCTAAATACTAAATCACTTCCTGATCATAGATGTTAACCAAATAACCTGTTGGTACCCCACTGCCTTGCCTAACCAGATACATAAGTATTAAAAGAACTAATACACAGTCTATCTCTCATTAAATTCCACTCTAACCGCTTTAAAAACTACGCCCCCTCTTCTGTGACAAAGTCTATCTAATCGTTCTAAACATTCCCCCTCTCTTACTCCCACGGCTGGACTTCTAACACAACCAATTTACTCACCCTTAAATAGACACCTTGCCCCCCTTCCCCTTTTTTTTTTTTTTTTTTCTTCTCCCCTTCCGGTTCCCCACTTCTCCTACACTATTCACCCCCTTCCTCACTTCCCCATTTTGAGGCTTAAACACCTCCTTAACCTCCCACTTCCTTGGTCTCTTTGGGTTTTCAGAGCACTCCACTCTCATTTTTTCGGCGTCACAATATAAAAACTCACTTTTTCAAGCTTTTTCTTCGGCACATGGATACATTTCTTCACGTCCCCCACAAGACCCCCTCTCCAGCCATGGCAGCCAGACAGAGGGATAGGAAAACGAAGACCACACAAGAGAATGTCACTGATATACAACCAATAATGGCCAACACAGCAGGGATACAAGAAGTAACCAATATCCAAAACTTGGTTACCAGTATCTCAGATGCCCTTACCCCTAAATTCGATGCTCTTAAAGCCGAATTAAAACAAGATATTCTTCTATTAACACAGGAAGTCAGGCAGTTTTCTGCCAGACTACAAGAAGTAGAACAAAGGGTATCTGATCTGGAAGACCTCACAAATTTACACAGCTCTAAACTGGAATCGGCAAATACTAATATACAAAAAATTCAAAACAAATTAGAAGACCTAGAGAATCGTTCCAGAAGGAACAACATAAGAATCATTGGCCTTCCAGAGGAACAACAAAACGAGAATCTTATATCTTTTATTTCAGAATTATTACCTAAAATTCTTAAAATACCATCTACCCATCAACCCATAATGGTTGAGAGAGTACACAGGCTAGGTTCTCCATATACAGATAGTAAAGGTAGAAATAGACCCAGGCCGATTATAGCGAAACTCTTAAATTACCAGGATAAAATTACCCTACTTCAACACTACCGCAGACAACAACCAATTACATTCAAAGGGGCTACAATTTTAATGTTTCAAGACTTCTCTGCTGATACAGCAGCAAAGAGACGGGAGCTCGCCCCCATCTGCTCCAAATTTATCCAAAAAGGTTATCGAGCAATGATAATATATCCCCATAAACTTAAGGTCATAGCACAGGAAGAAACACACTGGTTTGAAGAATCTAGCGCGGCTGAAAATTTTTACAAAACACTCGACTCTCTAAACTAACAATAAAAATACAGGAGTGTAAGAAATTTTAAAAATCAACAAATAAAAAAATAATCCTTTTTTTTTCGAAATGCAGGCTTTATGTAGGGAAGACCCCTGTCTATGGATAGACAAGGGTCAAGGGACTTCCTCCCCTCACGTGTGTGGCAAATGTAATAGAAAAATCCTTTTTTCCCTTTTTTTTTTTCTTTTTCTTTTTTCTCTACTCTATTATATGTCTTCTTTTCGAACCCCCGTTGATGTTGTGGCTGGGTTTCCCCTCTTTTCCTAACTATATCTCTCTCCCAAATGGGAAAAATAGGAAAATGTAAGATAGTGTCATGGAATGTAGGGGGGATTTCTACACCTATCAAACGTAAGGCGATCATTATACAACTATGCAAATTTCAAACTGATATTGGTTTCCTTCAAGAAACACATTTGTCAGCAGAGGAAACCTTAAAATCAAAAACTTCCTGGGTTAAAGAAGTATATTTTGCGGCTGGTGTTAAGAGAAAGAGGGGGGTAGCAATACTAATAGGTAAAAAAACCAAGTCAGAAGTTGTCCATTGTGTGGCCGACCCAGGGGGGAGATATGTCCTGTTAAAAATAAAGATTGCTAAGAAGCTATACACACTCTGCAACACATACGGTCCAAATGTATTTGACCCTGAATACTGGAGTGCTCTTCAGTCGAAACTCTTATCCTACACAGAAGGCTCTCTAATCATTGGTGGCGATTTTAACATGGCACCTCAATATCCAATAGACAGATTAAGACAAGACACTAAACACCTGAAACAAAAAAGAGACAACTTAGAAACCAAGCTATATAAAAAAATCATGCACAACTTAGCCATATATGACATATGGAGAAACCAAAATCCAACTACTCATAGCTACACCTGCCTTTCGAAGGCCCATAAAAGCATGTCTAGAATAGACATCTTCCTAATTGACGAGCGCATTCCAGTATCAAGGGCCAAAGCGACAATTATGCCGATATTATTATCAGACCATGCACCTATCTCTCTTGAAATACATTTAGCAGATGCACATTCGTCTTCTTCACGCTTCTTTTTTCCCTATTATCTAACATCAGACCTAAAGTTTAAAAATTGGCTATCAAACAAATATAAAGAGTATGTACATTTTAATAGAGAACATCTTAACAGTCCCGAAATATTTTGGGAAACGGCGAAAGCTGTAATGAGAGGGGAAATTATTGCCTATGGTGCTATGCTATTAAAAAAAACCAGGCTTAGGGAAAAAGAATCCTATAAATTTTTGCTGAATTCCTATAATCAATATCTCTCTGATAGAACTCCTGCTAATTGGGCAAATTATCTACGAGCGAAAAATGAGAGAGATGCCTTTGTATTATCCCAAGAAACACAAAAAGAATTGAAAATTCAAACTAGAATGTACAGGTATGGCAACAAGTCAGGCAGAATATTGGCTAAACTAATTAAAAATGAAAAAAAACAGTTAAACATAGATAAATTGCTACATAAAGGGAAACATGTTACTAAACCAGATGATATTTTGATGATATTTTATGAATATTTTAAAGAATTGTATACCCCTAAAACTACTGAGGCAAATAAATCCGCTGAGTTCTGGAGTGAAATTGAACATCCCACATTGGCCCCAGATGCTATCAATAATCTCAACGCCCCTATATCGGCGGAAGAGATTGAGAAAGTAATATCTAAGTTATCATCAAATAAAGCACCCGGTCCTGACGGCCTCCCCAGCGAATTCTATAAAATACTGCTCAGCGAAATCACCCCACATATCCGTACTCTTTTCAACAGCTTCTTTACTGAGGGTAAACCTACTCCCCTCTCTTTTTCACAGTCTTATACAACATTAATACTGAAATGCGATAAAGACCCAGCCTGCAAGGAATCGTACAGACCCATAGCCCTTCTCAATGTGGATTATAAAATTTTAACAGCAGTATTGGCGGCTAGATTACAAGGGGCCCTTGCAGAAATTATCCATCCAGATCAGTCAGGGTTTCTAAATAACAGAAATTCTGCCGCAAAAATTAGAGAGGTATTAGTCGTGACAGAATATTACAAGGCAATGTCAGATGTGAGTGGTGGGGGAGAGGGCATACAAGACCTTGCTATTATCTCTATTGATGCAGAGAAAGCATTTGATTCAATTATTCATGAGCATATATATTCTTCACTTAAACACTTTGGTATCAAGGGTAAATTTACTGAGTTTATAATGAATCTATATGCTTTGCCTGCCACAAGATTGATAATTAATAATAATCTTTCCCCACCTATCCCCATAGGCAGAGGGACGCGTCAGGGCTGCCCTCTCTCCCCGCTTCTCTTTAACATTGCCATTGAACCCCTGGCAATCAAAATAAGACAATCTCTCGACGGGATTAGAATTCGTAAGCATGAAATCAAAATTGGGCTCTATGCAGACGATCTGCTTGTTTATATGACAAATACCAAATTAAATATCCCTAAACTTTTCTGTATAATGGACTATTTCGGTTCCTTTTCAGGATACAAAGTTAACTATACAAAATCTCAAATATTCTGGCTTAGAAAGACTGAGAACTCGATAACAAATATACCACTACGACAGGTCACAGACTCTTTTAAATATTTAGGAATTCATATCCCGCTCAATATCGAGGACCTATACAAACTCAATATTCCCCCAGTCTTGAAAGTAATTAAAGAAAAACTTAAGAACTGGCATAATCTGCCAATATCATTATCTGGTCGAATAGCCTTATTTAAAATGGCCCTTCTCCCGAAATTACTCTATATCCTTCAAAATACATCTATATTACTGCTAGGGAAAGATATTCGTTCACTCAACACCGCACTTACAGAATTTCTATGGCAAGGGAAAAGAGCAAAAATATCTCTGAGGAAACTCTCAGTACCAAGGGAGGCCGGGGGACTGGCCATGCCTGACATATGGCTATATAACCTTTCTTTTCTTGCACGTATAGTCACAGACTGGATCTCTTCTAACAACTACATTCTAAATAACGAACTAGAATCCAACGTCTGTTATCCATACTGTCTATCTGCATTGATTCATCTTGAAATAAAAGAAACCCCGACAGAAATCAAAAACTTAAAACAATATATAATCCGCTCAAAGCTTGGCAAAAAATAGCAAAGCTTCTGGCAATAAATAGCAAAGCCTCCCCATATTTGCCGATATTAGGGAATCCCAAATTTCAGGCAGGCATCCTTTCTGGTGTCTTTAAGAGATGGTACTACTCTGGTTTGACCAATGTTTATCAAATAATAGACAAAGAAAGACATTGTATTAAATCATTTCAAGAATTAAATATAGAATTTGGTCTACTAAATAAAGAGTTTTATGCATACCTGCAACTTAGGCACTTTGCGCTTGAACTAGTTAAGGAAAAAGGCTGGAACTGGAATATGGGCAAACTTGAAGACTGGTTAATATTAACTAGAAATGGACGTATGTCCATCACACCATGTTACTATTTCTTAGGCACAAATAAAGGTCTATCTGTCCTAATGCAACTGACTGCAAACTGGAATATACTAACTGCTTCGAGCAATATAGAAGCAAAAACCCTCCAACTTTCACTCAAAAAGATCACCCAAAATACACTCTCGGCTACATGGAGAGAAGCCCATGTTAAATTCCTCCATAGGGCATATTTCACCCCTGAGATAGGCTACAAATGCGCCAACTTAAGCTTCAATAAATGTCCCAAATGCTCACACTCTGCAGCTAATTTTTTGCATATGATATGGCATTGTTCAAAAGTCAGGATTCTATGGCTCAAAATAGAATATTGGTTAAAAAATGTATTAAAAATAACCCCTCTTTCTCTGACATTATTTCAGATTATATTTGGCCTAAGGGAAGAACCCGGCAAACAAAACAATGAAAAGGTTGTAATTTCTACCATTCTGGCCACAAGATATTTAATCTGTAAAAAATGGAAGACCCGGTCAATCCCCTCTCTTTCTGAAGTAAAAAACTGTTTAAAAAAACAGTGTATTTTAGAACAAAGGGACACAAATATTGATAATGAACAAGATGTTAAAAGATTTTTCAACAACTGGGCAATCTTTTTAAAAATATTCTCTCTTCCACAGAAATAAATCACATCATTTTTCCTTTTCAAAACACGGAAATAGTCCTGTTAGGGAACTGGTAGATAAGAATTTCTTCATAAGAGTAAACAAATTTTTTTTTTTTTTTTTTTTTTCTCTCTTCTTTCCTTTTATCACACGTGGGGGGGGAGATATGGGGTGGGATTGGAAAAACAAATAAAACCCCAAGACACTTCTCATAGATAATTACATAAGATATAACAATATTATGAATGGCAATTAATTTACCTTCCTAAGACTAAATAGATTAGACATAACTAATACAAGGTCACTGCTCTATTCTATGACTTCATAGTCTTTGTATTTTCTGTTCCTATTTCTTTCTGTGATCTAGATGAACAATAAGTGTATTATTTCTGATTTGCATTAATTATATTTTGGTTCTAGATACTTCTAAGGATAAATATATAAGAAATATGAAGTATAATTGATATAGCTTTAAATTTACAGGCTATGTAAAAATCAATCTAATTTTGTTTTTTCTCTTGTATACCTATATTGATATAGTGTGTTTCAATGACCTTATATCTTATTCTTTACTCTTGTTTTTTGTACAAAATAGTAAATGTATGATATTTGATTTATGTAAATTGTTTTGGTTTATAAAATAAAAAAAAAAAATAAAAAAATTGTATTCTCTATCTGAATCATGAAAGAAAATTTTGGGTTTCATGTCCCTTTAACTTGTTTGCTTTAATAGTGATATATGTGTTGAATTGTTCACTGGGCTCAAGCCCAGATTCCACTTACAAAGGTGATACTGTAATATTGAAAATATTGAAACAATATATTTAAAAGGCTTGTTCAGTTAATTATATGAAATGTAAATTGTTGATTTAATTAATTGCACTTATTGATTTATTTAATTAATATTAAAACCTTTACTACTGACTAAAGTGAACGTTAAAGAGAGATTAAGCACTAAATATATTTTAGAAGCATAATATTGAGTAGTGATGCACATTTAGCAAAGTGTCATGCAGTATTCAGCAACTTCATAATGCTGATATGCTTCTTTAAGGTTGAGCTATTGTTTCTTCTAACAAGGTATATTTCTATACTTATTTCCCTGTTTGTAAGAGGTTACTGTGTAAAACTAAGTCTCTGCTGGTGCCATATTCTTACTGAAAGCTTCCTAATATTCATCAGTAAGCTTTGCCTATGGATACAAATAAAATGCCATAGTTGCAGGATACATTTGTACTAGCTCTTATCCTGGTGGGTAAATAGGCTGTATTTAAAGGGCCATAATACCCAAATGTTTAAACACTTGAAAGTGATGCAGTATAGCTGTAAAAAGCTGGCTAGAAAATATCTCCTGAACATCTCTATGTAAAAAAGAAAGATATTTTACCTCAAAAGTTCCTCAGTAGCCACCTCCCATTGTAAATGATTTCTAAGCAGCATTTTAGTGTGTCTGTCCTAGGACAGCAGAAGGGATGAGCATCGTGCACTCTCATCTTATTTCACCAATCAGGTAAAGGAAGTTTACAATGAAATCTCATGAGAGTCAAGTCAAATCTCATGAGATCACAGTAAGAGTTCATGACCTCAGCACTGCTGATGCTGATTGTCTGCTGTTCATTTCTGCATTTTTTTTTTATTTTTACCTGCAGCTGGGAGCAGGTGAAGTATAACTTTTTACACAGAACTTACTCTGCTGAGCTGAGGAGATTGTGAGGTAAAATATCTTCCTTTTTTACATAGAGATGCTCAGGTGATATTTTCCTGTCAGCTTTTAACAGTTTTACTACATCAGTTTCAAGTGATTTAGCATATGAGTATTATGTCCCTTTAAGTGTTCAAAGCAGAAGGTTAGACCTAAGCTAAAGGTGTCCTCTGCCTTCTCAGTTTTTTGCTTTTTTCAACATTACAGATTACAATTGCTAATAAGGAGAGAAGTTTCTTTTTACTGCCTGGCACCTGTCTATGCATACGACTCATGAATTCCTGATTCACACCATTCTGCCATTTCTAACTCTGACTTTGAGGCTGCAAGTAAAAAAAAAAAAAAAGTTTAATGTATGATGCCTCTGCCTACTAAAAGCAACCACAAAAAAACCCAGAAGCAGTTATAGCCCACCTGGTATACTGTTTGTCATAAACTGTCAGCCAGAGCCAGCTGGATTGCTGTTTTTAATTAATTTTATGTACCACGTTGTTTCCCCCCCCCTACATTTATATGAATTTATGGTGGTAGAACAACAATTTATTAAAATGTCTAAATTATGGCATCCAAGCCATGATGAGTACTGATTTTTTTGTTGTTGTTGTTCTTTTTATTTCGGGTCTAACCTCTGATACTTTTGAGCATAAAGTTTAAGTGGTTAATTTTATGTACCACGTTGTTTTTCCCCCCTACATTTATATGAATTAATGGTGGTAGAACAACAATTTATTAAAATGTCTAAATTATGGCATCCAAGCCATGATGAGTACTGATTTTTTTTTTTGTTGTTCTATTTATTTCGGGTCTAACCTCTGATACTTTTGAGCATAAAGTTTAAGTGGTTAGAATGATCAGTGCCTATTAGAGTTGCCACCCAGCTGGTAGTTTACTAAATGTCTGGCATTTTTAAAGGGACAGTCTACACTTTAGTCATCTTAACGTCTTACCTTAGCTTAAGCTGCAAATAGCCTCCTGCACTATCTCTATATCATGCAGCAGGAACAGTAAAACAGTTATTTTAGAATGAAGATTGTTTCTTGCCACTTTGAAATGACTGCCAAACTCCACCCACTGATGACATCACAATCCGGGCTACAGCTAAGCACTCTGCTGAATAGCACTGACAGTCTGTTGAATCCAACTAGTGAACCTTTTGTGATTGGATGCTATATGTAGCCCAGATTGTGATGTCCTCAGTGAGCGCAGCTTGGCAGCCATTTTAAAGAGGCCAGAAACAATATTAATTTTAAAATAAGATTACTAAGGTGTAGACTGTCCCTTTAAGTTTCTAGTACCAATCGCATTTATGCAATCTTTCGATGCCGAATGCCTTCATGCAATCTTGGTGGGTACAGTGAGATTGCATAAACATGGTTGGTATAGTGTATTATAGTTTGCATAAACAGGGTAAGTACAGTGAGAAAGAAGTAGTTCATTAGTTTTACTGTTTACTAGTTTTATTAGTTTTTTTTATTTTTTACAAAACACATTTTACAGTGTGAGAAATGTCTCAAAATGCACCATTGTGACAGTAAAGAACAGCAGCCATTTTTAAAGCAGGATATTAATGTCCTTTACTGTTAGGGGTCGATTTATCAAAGGTTTTCACCAACCTTTGAGCCATTACGGCTACAGGTTCTCACACAAGAACCTGCACACCGTATTTAACAAGCAGCGGTCATCAGACCGCTGCTTTGCTAACCTCTTCGTCACCTCTTGTTTGGTGAAATTCATTCTCCCACATTCCGAACAGGGAGATTGACAGCTCCTGCCCACACTTGAATGGCTGTGCGCGGGCAGGGGGCAGGATTGCACGCAAGCGCAAAATAGCGCTTGTGTGCAATGCTGAATTCCTCCAGGAGAATTCAAACCGCCAGAGGCATATATGCGCTCCTGTCTGCCTCAGCTTGATAAATTGCCCCCTTAATCTTGTCCCTAAATAAATAAACAAACAAAAAACTAACTGCCTCTGTCAATAAAGAAGGTCTGAAGTTTGGTGTCTGAAGAAATTAATTCCTTTTTTGGATACTTTTCCCTGCAACCAAGGATTTGGGTTTAGCTGAGTCCACATCAATCTCTTCAGTAGAGTAGTGGTGGCTTTTAAGCAGTTAGGAAGTTGTGAGGTAGTCCTTGCTTTGTTTCCTAACAAATTGCTGCCCATGGTACAGAAAGCTGAGTTGGTTACTCTGTTCTTTCTTTTTCTACTCATTTCTGTAAGGAGTATGTGTCCTTTCATGCCTTGTGAGCTGTCTTCCTGCCGAACAGCTAAACTGCAGGTAAGTGCTTTTGTCTTCTAGGTCTTGGAGACTTGCACTTCAGAAGAATATGTCATATGCAGTAGATGGGGGCATTTTTAAAAACCTTTATACAGGATTTTCTTTGGCAGTGGACAGGCACATTATGTATGTTGAGACATTGGCCCCTATTTAAGAAAGTCTGGTGGACCTGATCCAACAGTGCGGATCAGGTCCGCCAGTCCTCGCTGAATACGGCGAGCAATACGCTTGCCGTATTCAGCATTGCACCAGCAGCTCACAAGAGCTGCTGGTGCAACGCCGCCCCCTGCAGACTCACGGCCAATGGGCCGCCAGCAGGGGGTGTCAATCAACCCGATCGTACTCGATCGGGTTGATTTCCGGCGATGACTGTCCGCCTGCTCAGAGCAGGCGGACAGGTTATGGAGCAGCGGTCTTTGTGACCGCTGCTTCATAACTGCTGTTTCTGGTGAGCCTGCAGGCTCGCCAGAAACACGGGGCATCAAGCTCCATTCGGAGCTTGATAGATAGGCCCCTAGGGGTTAATCTTCCCTTTATTGGGATGTTTTTCCTCTTTGGGTTAATTTTGTTGAAATACTTTATTAGTATGTGTGTGGCTTATGATTTATACAGAGATTTATGTATAAACTTAAAATTTGGCAGTTGGTTTTCTTTGGTTGCTTAGCTAGAACAGGCTAACTGACAGACTGCTTGCATTTGTGTAAATTAAGCTACGGTGTTGTAGGCAGAGGGAAACACATGCCTTTTACTTGCTGCCTAGTTTCCATTCTCTGCCGGTCATGTGACTTCTCTCTGCTGTCGGATATTCAAGGAAAGGAGTGGCGTCATTGAATTTCAGTCTTTTCAGTGTCGATATCTACTATATGATCTTTTTAGAGACTTCTGGCAGCCAAATTGTGTATAAGTGTTAAGGTAAAGCACCTCAGCCTGTCTGAGGTGTAGGGGGCCTGATTGGTTTCTTATTTTAAAGAATTTTTGCATAATGTTAAGTGACTGTGGTATTAAAAATTCTTAAAGTGATAGTATATTTAAAAAAAATTCTACAATTTGGGGAATTTTTTATTTAGTATTATGGACATGGACCAAGACTCTTTGTCTTTTGACAAATGCTTGTTATGCCTTGAGGCACAAATTGTTTTGCCTCTGCAATTCTGTGCTGCATGCTTAGCTAGAACACTTCAATTTAAAGATAAATTATTGCAATCTGAGCCCAATGTCTCTCAGGATGATGCTGTTCAGGCAATGCCACAGCTTTCTCCTCAAACGTCCCAAGCCTCTATGGTGTCACATACAGTACCCTGCAGTTCCTCTTAGCCTCCTGGAGTTTATTTGCCTGCAGATTTTGCTGCACAGGTATCTTTTATGATATCTGTGGCATTATCTGCTTTTCCTAAGTTGGGGAAATGCAAGAGGAAAATTAAACATTTTTCAGATAATAAGGTGTCTGTCCCATCTGCTGCAACGCAGGTTGCCCTCCCTCATAAGTCTGATGAGGAGGATACGTCCGTAGCCTCTGAGGGTGAAATCTCAGATTCAGACAGTATAATTCCTTCATCTGATACTGAAGAAGTAAACTTCAGATTTAAGCTTGAACACCTTTGTGTACTGTTAAAGGAGATATTGGCTACTTTGGACGACTCTGATACTTCTGACATTGTCAACCCTAATAAGTCTAGTAAACTTAATAAATACTATGATATATCTTCCTCTGTGGAAGTGTTTTCTGTTCCAGACCGTGTGATGGAGATTATTTCACAGGAATGGGAGAAGCCAGGGATACCTTTCTCCCCATCTCCCATCTTTAAAAATATGCATCCTGTTGCTGACTCCATTAAAGATTCATTGCGCATGGTGCCTAAAGTAGAAGGGGATATTTCTACTTTGGCTAAGAGAACCTACAATCCCTATAGAGGATAGCTGCTCCTTTAAGGATCCCATGAACAAAAAGCTGGAGGCTTATTTGAAAATGATGTATGTTCCTCAATGGCAACATGCAGTTTGTATGCAACAGTAGCAAGTGTGGCATCTTATTGGTATGATGCCTTGTCTTAATCCATTTTAGTACAGACTCCATTGGAGGAGATCCAAATTAGGATTATCACTCTCAAACTAGCCAATTCCTTTATTTCTGATGCTAACATGCAAGTTATTAGACTGTGAGCCAAGGTGTCTGGCTTCACTGTCTTAGCCTGTAGGGCTATGTGGCTAAAATCTTGGTCAGCTGATATTACCTCCAAGTCCAAGCTTCTGGCGCTTCCTTACAAGGACCTGGTCTGACAGAAATAATTTCTGATATTACGGGTGGAAAAGGGTTTTTTCTACCACAAGACAAGAAGAACAGACCTAAAGGACGTCAAAGTAATTTTCATTCCTTTTGCAACTTCAAAGGTCAAAAGTCTTCCTCTCCCTCTTCCAAGCAGGAACAGTCCAAGTCTTCTTGGAAGCCCAATCAATCTTGGAAAAAAGGGGAAGCAATCAAAGAAACCCTCAGCTGAGTCTAAGTCAGCATGAAGGGTTGGCCCCCTATCCAGGATCAGATTAAGTGGAGGATTTGTCTCAGAGCGCATGCTTCCGGAGACCTTCCTGGTTGATAGTGACCACGGGACACCAGCCTGCTAGCCTGGGGAAAAGTTTGGGACTCATTAAAGGCTCAGGGACTATGAACTCAGAAGACGTTTCCTCTTCCAATAAACATCTCGGAGTTGAGAGCGATTTACAATGCTCTGATGGCTTGGCCTCAATTGTCCTTAGCCTGGTTTATCAGGTTCCAGTCGGACAACATTACCTCAGTGGCTTACATCAACCACCAGGGAGGAACTCAGAGTTCCTTAGCCATGAAAGAGGTGGCTCGGATTATTGTATTAAATATGCAAAGTGTAAATCGTAATTTTTAGAACACTGGATGCGCAAAAAACACGCAGAAATTTGTACAAAATACAAAGTTTTTTTTTTTATAACAATTTTTATTGAAGTCATAGACAAATGTAACAATAGTGACACATCCAAAAACAATGACAGATAAAAAGAATACAGTGCTAATACATATATATTGCCAAGTCAACAATGCAAATTATGCCAACCTAATAAGCATTTATGAGTTTAAAGAGTGGTACTTGATGAGGATTATTAATGAAGTGAGGAAGCTATAATTGGCTGGAGATATGAAAAAGCAAAGAGGTTGACTATGCAATAGAGGTAAATATAAGGAGCATATGAATCCAGTTCATCAAAGGCATTAGCAAAAAGTTTGGACTGTCTAAATTAAGACTTCAGTTTTATATTTTAAGCTTAAAGGGCTAGTAGCTACTGCGTTGGTCACATGCGGACCAAATGTTATCGTGAATGTCATATCTGATGTAGCTACTTAGAGTCAGTGGATAAACACATAATGTATGATATACTAAAATAATATTTATAGAGTAAGATCACCACATTGCCAAAAGAAACATTTATAAGGTTATATATTCTAGTAATAGTGGGACTAGTGTGAGTTAGTATATGTTTGGCCACTTTTGGACTAAATTAGCGAGGAAGGAGGTAAAGGAGTGCAGCGGACAAGAGCCGCTCGAGGTGGAATGGGGAAGGGAATGGAGGGCGGAGCCAGACAAGCTAGTAAGATAGTTAGTGGGGGTCATATTATATAGTTACAGTATATTGGGCTTAAAAGGGAGGACATATTGTCTATAAAACTAATAGGAGGGGACGCTGTTCTTTATCCATTTTCCTCCAGGGAAACTGTTAGGAATTGAATGCTAGTTACAAAGGCTCTATAATGTAATGAGAGGTGATAGTTACGTAGGAGGCAACTGAATCTTAGTCCAACACTTAATGCAAGTAGACTCGCTTACTATAACAATATTATGTGGAGGGGGGGACGTTAGAATGTTTAAAGCATAAGGGGCCTCTGGGTGAGCCCCTCTCCTATGGGAGTGCCACCTATAGGCGATGCGGGAGAAAGGAATAGGGATATGACCCGCAGGCAGTAAGTACCGGCGGGAAAGGGAGGAGAGAGGCTCAACAGGGACAAATAATATGTACTAATATTAAATTCAACGCAGGTAACATGATTTCCTAGGAGGATAAAGTATGTACCTAATAATTGGAACTAGTGCATGGGGTATTCAATTTAGGTACTTGACGGTCAAGTAACTAGTGGACCTAACTGGTTGTAAGGTAGTAAGAAAGCATTTCAGGCTGGGGATAAGGGAAAGGAACACATTATATGGTATTTATAATAGAAAAATCTTGCATTTATGAGGCCTTAGATGATTGAAAGGGGGTTATGGACTTCTAGTTGTGGAGCCTCTGTGATCATATACAAGGGTAGTATTATATTGGACAATGAAACCAGAAAGAGTGAGTGAATTGAGCTTAATGATGTACATAGCATGTTTCATAGAGCTGCATAGTCCAGCCTTCACAGGAGCTTATTAGTATCTACATTGGTTGCCTTAACTCCATATGTCAGTCTACTCATAGGTGCCTATGTTAAGGCATGAATATAGGTGAAGTCTATAATACTGACATAGCGAGCCCAAAGCCACATGGTCATTAGACGTTTAAAAATATCTCTACATAAAAATTAGCATGTATGGTTCTTGTAGGTGAGGAGCCAATAGTGGCACATATGCAGACATAATTGAAGCTATAGCCTCAAAATAGGATAAGATAGAGCCAGTGTGGGCTATCTAAATTTTAAACTAGCAACACTGTATAGACATAGGCCTTAAGACAATAGCAAGTTAGAGAATAAACATCATTAATGCAATAGTAGATAAACATTTAACTAGAGAATGAACCCTTAAGATCAGACAGCGTTATGTATATTGGGTATAACTAGGGAACCTAATCATTTCTCAACTATATATAGAGCATAGCTATATTGGTAGCAAAATGAACCATACAAACAAAAAGAGCATGTGAACATAAAACTGGGCACAAGATTACCATAGCCATGTGTAGGTTACATTATTGAAAATTCTGTTGCCTGACAATAGCATGAGGCAAGAGTTAGTAACATCCCCACAGTATTGGATAAAAGATAATAAACTAGCTCACAAATTATAGAGCAACTTTAAATGCAGATAACATCCATAACCTTAGAATATTTAGTCAGATGCAGATTGCCATCTATTAAAGTCTAGGCTTCAGATGCAGAACTCTATCCACTAACCAACACCTTCCTTGGCACTATACGACCCAACCAGAGGTAAGGCAACTGTAAGGAGAGAGGGTGATCCCATGTGCCAATGAGGAGAGTTAGTTATAGCTGATAGTTCATGTGGCAAATATCCCAACTGGCGTTCGAAAGTGCAGGGCCTCCCAAAATCAATAGAGCCGTAGAAGGAAGGTATGCAGGCCTTATGTGGCAGGCTGAGAGAGAACACTGCCCCATCTAGCTCCACCCCGACCGGCCGCATCGGAGCAGGAGCCAGACAAGCGGCAGCAGTAGCGGTCATAGGATTGATGCGCTTCTCGGAGCTAGGGAGAAATTGAGACCGCTCACCAAATTTGACTGGGCTTCCATGGTTACCAACAGGAACAGCGAGATGATCGTTCTCTTCCTCCGGTATACCAATTGCGATGAGAGGTAAGTCACTTTGGCCTAGATTTAGAGTTGGGCGGTAACGCTGGTTTTTACCGCCCGCTGGTATTTGGAGTCAGTCAGGAAAGGGTCTAACGCTCACTTTGCAGCCGCGACTTTTCCATACCGCAGATCCCCCTACGCCATTTGCGTATCCTATCTTTTCAATGGGATCTTTCTAACGCCGGTATTTAGAGTCTTGGCTGAAGTGAGCGTTAGAAATCTAACGACAAAACTCCAGCCGCAGAAAAAAGTCAGGAGTTAAGAGCTTTCTGGGCTAACGCCGGTTTATAAAGCTCTTAACTACTGTGCTCTAAAGTACACTAACACCCATAAACTACCTATGTACCCCTAAACCGGGGCCCCCCACATCGCCGCCACTCTATTAAAATGTTTTAACCCCTAATCTGCCGCTCCATACACCGCCGCCAGCTACGTTATCCTTATGTACCCCTAATCTGATGCCTCTAACATCGCCGACCCCTATATTATATTTATTAACCCCTAATCTGCCGCCCCCGCTATCGCTGACACTTGAATATTTTTTTTAACCCCTAATCTGCCGCTCCGTACACCGCCGCCAGCTACATTATCCCTATGTACCCCTAATCTGCTGCCCCTAACACCGCCGACCCCTATATTATATTTATTAACCCCTAATCTGCCGCCCCCAACGTCGCCTCCACCTACCTACAATTATTAACGACCGGATCTCACCGCTACTATAATAAATGTATTAATCCCTAAAGCTAAGTCTAACCCTAACCCTAACACCCCCCTAAATTAAATATAATTTAAATCTAACAAAATAAATTAACTCTTTAATTTAACTCTATTAAATAAATTATTCCTATTTAAAGCTAAATACTTACCTGTAAAATAAACCCTAATATAGCTACAATATAAATTATAATTATATTGTAGCTATTTTAGGATTAATATTTATTTTACAGGCAACTTTGTAATTATTTTAACCAGGTACAATAGCTATTAAATAGTTAATAACTATTAAATAGTTACCTAGTTAAAATAATTACAAAATTACCTGTAAAATAAATCCTAACCTATGTTACAATTAAACTTAACAATACACTATCAATAAATTAATTAAATACAATACCTACAATTATCTACAATTAAACCTAACACTACACTATCAATAAATAAATTAAATAAACTACCTACAATTATCTACAATTAAACCTAACACTACACTATCAATAAATTAATTAAATAAAATACCTACAAATAAATACAATGAAATAAACTAACTAAAGTACAAAAAATAAAAAAAGCTTAGTTACAAAAAATAAAAAAATATTTACAAACATTAGAAAAATATTACAACAATTTTAAACTAATTACACCTACTCTAAGCCCCCTAATAAAATAACAAAGACCCCCAAAATAAAAAAAATGCCCTACCCTATTCTAAATTAAAAAAGTTCAAAGCTCTTTTACCTTACCAGCCTTGGAAAGGGCCCTTTGCGGGGCATGCCCCAAAGAATTCAGCTCTTTTGCCTGTAAAAAAAACACATACAATACCCCCCTCAACATTACAACCCACCACCCACATACCCCTAATCTAACCCAAACCCCCCTTAAATAAACCTAACACTAAGCCCCTGAAGATCTTCCTACCTTATCTTCACCTCGCCGGGTATCACACCGATCCGTTCTGGCTCCGATGTCTTGATTCAAGCCCAAGCGGGGGGCTGAAGATGTCCATGATCCGGCTGAAGTCTTCATCCAAGCAGGAGCTGAAGAGGTCCATGATCCGGCTGAAGTCTTCTATCAACGGCATCTTCAATCTTCTTTCTTCCGGAGCCATCATCTTCCAGCCGGCGCGGATCCAACCTCTTCTACCGACGCCTACTCGCCAAATGACGGTTCCTTTAAATGACGTCATCCAAGATGGCGTCCGTCGAATTCCGATTGGCTGATAGGATTCTATTGGCTGATCGGATCAGCCAATCTGATTGAACTTGATTCTGATTGGCTGATTCCACCTTAATTCCGATTGGCTGATAGAATCCTATCAGCCAATCGGAATTCGACGGACGCCATCTTGGATGACGTCATTTAAAGGAACCGTCATTCGGCGAGTAGGCGTCAGTAGAAGAGGTTGGATCCGCGTCGGCTGGAAGATGATGGCTCCGGAAGAAAGAAGATTGAAGATGCCGTTGATAGAAGACTTCAGCTGGATCATGGACCTCTTCAGCTCCCGCTTGGATGAAGACTTCAGCCGGATCATGGACATCTTCAGCCCCCCGCTTGGGCTTGGATCAAGACATCGGAGCCAGGACGGATCGGTGTAATACCCGGCGAGGTGAAGATAAGGTAGGAAGATCTTCAGGGGCTTAGTGTTAGGTTTATTTAAGGGGGGTTTGGTTAGATTAGGGGTATGTGGGTGGTGGGTTGTAATGTTGGGGGGGTATTGTATGTGTTTTTTTTACAGGCAAAAGAGCTGAATTCTTTGGGGCATGCCCCGCAAAGGGCCCTTTTCAGGGCTGGTAAGGTAAAAGAGCTTTGAACTTTTTTAATATAGAATAGGGTAGGGCATTTTTTTATTTTGGGGGTCTTTGTTATTTTATTAGGGGGCTTAGAGTAGGTGTAATTAGTTTAAAATTGTTGTAATATTTTTCTAATGTTTGTAAATATTTTTTCATTTTTTGTAACTTAGCTTTTTTTATTTTTTGTACTTTAGTTAGTTTATTTCATTGTATTTATTTGTAGGTAGGATTTATTTTACAGGTAATTTTGTAATTATTTTAACTAGGTAACTATTTAATAGTTATTAACTATTTAAAAGCTATTGTACCTGGTTAAAATAATTACAAAGTTGCCTGTAAAACAAATATTAATCCTAAAATTGCTACAATATAATTATAATTTATATTGTAGCTATATTAGGGTTTATTTTACAGGTAAGTATTTAGCTTTAAATAGGAATAATTTATTTAATAAGAGTTAATTTATTTCGTTAGATTTAAATTATATTTAACTTAGGGGGATGTTAGTGTTAGGGTTAGACTTAGCTTTAGGGGTTAATACATTTATTATAGTAGCGGTGAGCTCCGGTCGGCAGATTAGGGGTTAATTATTGTAGGTAGCTGGCGGCGACGTTGTGGGGGGCAGATTAGGGGTTAATAAATATAATATAGGGGTCAGCGGTGTTAGGGGCAGCAGATTTGGGGTACATAACTATAATCTATGTTGCGGCGGTGTACGGAGTGGCAGATTAGGGGTTAATAATAATATGCAGGTGTCAGCGATAGCGGGGGCGGCAGATTAGGGGTTAATAAATATAACATAGTGGTCGGCGATGTTAGGGGTACATAGGGATAACGTAGCTGGCGGTGGTGTACGGAGCAGCAGATTAGGGGTTAATAATAATATGCAGGGGTCAGCGATAGCGGGGGCGGCAGATTAGGGGTTAATAAGTGTAAGGTTAGGGGTGTTTAGACTCGGGATACATGTTAGAGTGTTAGGTGCAGACGTAGGAAGTGTTTCCCCATAGGAAACAATGTAGCTGCGTTAGGAGCTGAACGCTGCTTTTTTGCAGGTGTTAGGTTTTTTTTCAGCTCAAACAGCCCCATTGTTTCCTATGGGGGAATCGTGCACGAGCACGTTTTTGAAGCTGGCCGCGTCCGTAAGCACCGCTGGTATCGAGAGTTGCAGTGGCGGTAAATATGCTATACGCTCCCTTTTTGGAGCCTAACGCAGCCCTTCTGTGAACTCTAAATACCAGCTGTATTTAAAAGGTGCGGGAGAAAAAAAGCACGCGTAGCTAACGCACCCCTTTGGCCGCAGAACTCTAAATCTAGCCGTTCGTTTCTCCTGCTGATTACCAGGTGGATCCTCCATATCAAACAACAGGAGCCGGTGTAACTTGTCAAAGTGAGCGTCCATACGGAGATCAAGCGCAATCAGTGCGTTCTTGATAAGGGCTTCCATCTTGTCCGCTGGTTAGAAGGTCTGTGCTGCTTTTAGTTGGTGAGCAAAACGTAAATATACAAGGTCCAAGCCCAAGTAAAACGTAAGCCTGACAGTACCAGTGGAGGTCTTAGACTAAAGATTGCAGCTAGTAGCTTGTCTATACTATGATCGCTACAATTGTGACCTCGCTGCTGTAATGGCGGCACATGCACTTCTCTGCAAGCTGACTTTTGGCATTGTTGTTAAACTCTTGCGCAAAGGGTTTTTGAGAGGTAGAGCTTCTCCAGTCTGCTGGTTAGAGGGATTAACATTAAAGTTTCTGTCCAAACTCGATTTCTGGAGCCATTTGTAAAGTTTAATTAAGGTATTTGAGCAGGAGCTAACAGATCTTGCGTCTGCTCAGTTCCTCAGCCGGCTCCGCCCCCCAAAATACAAAGTTTAATTATTTAGTTTTTTTGTTAAAATGGGCTGATCATGTGTGTTCCATCGGAGTATATGAAATTGTCTTTCTAATCCCAGTGTAATTCTGTAAAGATTTTAACACTGCAGATCTCACAGTTTTTTCTCTCCAACTAAAATGTGGCAAGCTTTCTCAAAACTCTCCAAATACTTAATACCCTAATAGAAAAACACATGCATATGAAAATATAGGCGAATGTAAGCTGCTATACACAGAAAGCAATGTAATGTGATTTATATTGGCTGCAGGATTTAATTGAAAGTGCCCCCTGCTCATTGCTAATTTCACTCTATGGAGCGAAGTATCCCTATCCATAGAGCACCATTTCTTTCAATAGGAGCCATCTCGCCACTTGAAGGGACTGACAATTTTTTATGATCATTCCACAGGGCAATCCCTGCAAGGGTCAGCAAGAAAAAACATGTCTTATGTGGCGGGATTTAGATCATTGAGCCCTATGTACTGGTTTCACAAGTTTAGAAAATAGGTTGTGGTTTCAATTAGCAAAGACGGCTATTTTATATAGAAAATATACCTAAAGAAACAATTCCCCGTAGACTTTAAACCCTGCAGCTGGTATAAAATTTTATTTTAAATACATAGAGGGGAAACTAATTTTACAGTACCCTGTCCCTTTTCAGTACATGGAAAAATTACATTAGTGTGTTTTTTCAACGCACAAAAATAATGTTCTTTGTAAATAGTATCGGCTAGATTTAGAGTTTTGTCGGTAATGACCCGCGTAGCTAACGCTGGCTTTTTTCTGGCCGCACCTTTAAAATAACTCTGGTATTGAGAGTCCACAGAATGGCTGCGTTAGGCTCCAAAAAAGGAGCGTAGAGCATATTTAACGCAACTTCAACTCTCGATACCAGAGTTGCTTACGGAAGCGGCCAGCTTCAAAAACGTGCTCGTGCATGATTCCCCCATAGGAAACAATGGGGCTGTTTGAGCTGAAAAAAAACCTAACACCTGCAAAAAAGCCGCGTTCAGCTCCTAACGCAGCCCCATTGTTTGCTATGGGGAAACACTTCCTACGTCTGCACCTAACACTCTAACATGTACCCCGAGTCTAAACACCCCTAACCTTACACTTATTAACCTCTAATCTGCCGCCCCCGCTATCGCTGACCCCTGTATATTATTTTTAACCCCTAATCTGCCGCTCCGTAAACCGCCGCTACTTACATTATCCCTATGTACCCCTAATCTGCTGCCCCTAACACCGCCAACCCCTATATTATATTTATTAACCCCTAATCTGCCCCCCACAACGTCGCCTCCACCTGCCTACACTTATTAACCCCTAATCTGCCGAGCGGACCGCACCGCTATTATTATAAAGTTATTAACCCCTAATCCGCCTCACTAACCCTATAATAAATAGTATTAACCCCTAATCTGCCCTCCCTAACATCGCCGACACCTAACTTCAATTATTAACCCCTAATCTGCCGACTGGAGCTCACCGCTATTCTAATAAATGTATTAACCCCTAAAGCTAAGTCTAACCCTAACACTAACACCCCCCTAAATTAAATATAATTTTAATCTAACGAAATTAATTAACTCTTCTTAAATAAATTATTCCTATTTAAAGCTAAATACTTACCTGTAAAATAAATCCTAATATAGCTACAATATAAATTATAATGATATTATAGCTATTTTAGGATTAATATTTATTTTACAGGTAACTTTGTATTTATTTTAACCAGGTACAATAGCTATTAAATAGTTAAGAACTATTTAATAGCTAAAATAGTTAAAATAATTACAAATTTACCTGTAAAATAAATCCTAACCTAAGTTACAATTAAACCTAACACTACACTATCAATAAATAAATTAAATACAATTCCTACAAATAAATACAATGAAATAAACTAACTAAAGTACAAAAAATAAAAAAGAACTAAGTTACAAAAAATAAAAAAATATTTACAAACATTAGAAATATATTACAACAATTTTAAACTAATTACACCTACTCTAAGCCCCCTAATAAAATAACAAAGCCCCCCAAAATAAAAAAATGCCCTACCCTATTCTAAATTACTAAAGTTCAAAGCTCTTTTACCTTACCATCCCTGAACAGGGCCCTTTGCGGGGCATGCCCCAAGAAGTTCAGCTCTTTTGCCTGTAAAAAAAAACATACAATACCCCCCCCCAACATTACAACCCACCACCCACATACCCCTAATCTAACCCAAACCCCCCTTAAATAAACCTAACACTAAGCCCCTGAAGATCTCCCTACCTTGAGTCGTCTTCACCCAGCCGAGCCAAATTCTTCATCCAAGCGGAGCAAGAAGAGGTCCTCCATCCGGTAGAAGTCTTCATCCAAGCGGGGCAGAAGAGGTCTTCCATCCGATTGAAGTCTTCATCCAAACGGAATCTTCTATCGCCATCCATCCGGAGCGGAGCGGCAGCATCCTGAAGACCTCCGACGCGGAACATCCATCCTGGCCGACGACTGAACGACGAATGACGGTTCTTTTAAATGACGTCATCCAAGATGGCGTCCCTCGAATTCCGATTGGCTGATAGGATTCTATCAGCCAATCGGAATTAAGGTAGGAATATTCTGATTGGCTGATAGAGTCAGCCAATCAGAATCAAGTTCAATCCGATTGGCTGATCCAATCAGCCAATCAGATTGAGCTCGCATTCTATTGGCTGATCGGAACCCTTAAAGGAACCGTCATTCCTCGGGAAGTCGTCGGCCATGATGGATGTTCCGCGTCGGCGGGATGAAGATGGATCCGGAAGAAAGAAGATTGAAGATGCCGCTTGATAGAAGACATCAGCCGGATCATGGACCTCTTTAGCCCTCGCTTGGGCCAAGACTTCAGCCGGATCATGGACCTCTTCAGCCCCAGCTTGGGCCAAGACTTCAGCCGAATCATGGACATCTTCAGCTCCCGCTTGGGCCAAGACTTCAGCCTGATCATGGACATCTTCAGCCCCCGCTTGGGCTTGGATGAAGACTTCGGAGCCTGGACTGATCGGTGATACCCGGCGAGGTGAAGACAAGGTAGGGAGATCTTCAGGGGCTTAGTGTTAGGTTTATTTAAGGGGGGTTTGGGTTAGATTAGGGGTATGTGGGTGGTGGGTTGTAATGTTGGGGGGGGTATTGTATGTTTTTTTTTACAGGCAAAAGAGCAGAATTCTTTGGGGCATGCCCCGCAAAAGGCCCTTTTAAGGGCTGGTAAGGTAAAAGAGCTTTTCTATTTGTATTTTAGAATAGGGTAGGGCATTTTTTTTATTTTGGGGGGCTTTGTTATTTTATTAGGGGGCTTAGAGTAGGTGTAATTAGCTTAAAATTGTTGTGATATTTTTCTAATGTTTGTAAATTATTTTATTATTTTTTGTAACTTAGCTTTTTTTATTTTTTGTACTTTAGTTAGTTTATTTATTTGTATTTATTTGTAGGTATTTTATGTAATTAATTTATTGATAGTGTAGTGTTAGGTTTAATTGTAGATAATTGTAGGTATTTTATGTAATTCATTTATTGATAGTGTAGTGTTAGGTTTAATTGTAGATAATTGTAGGTATTTTATTTAATTAATTTATTGATAGTGTAGTGTTAGGTTTAATTGTAACTTAGGTTAGGATTTATTTTACAGGTAATTTTGTAATTATTTTAACTAGGTAGCTATTAAATAGTTATTAACTATTTAATAGCTATTGTACCTGGTTAAAATAAATACAAAGTTGCCTGTAAAATAAATATTAATCCTAAAATAGCTACAATATAATTATTATTTATATTGTAGCTATATTAGGGTTTATTTTACAGGTAAGTATTTAGCTTTAAATAGGAATAATTTATTTAATAAGAGTTAATTTATTTCGTTCAATCAGCCAATCGGATTGAACTTGAATCTGATTGGCGGATTCCATCAGCCAATCAGAATTTTCCTACCTTAATTCCGATTGGCTGATAGAATCCTATCAGCCAATCGGAATTCGAGGGACGCCATCTTGGATGACGTCATTTAAAGGAACCGTCATTCGGCGAGTAGGCGTCGGTAGAAGAGGATAGATCCGCGTCGGCTGGAAGAAGATGGCTCTGGAAGAAAGAAGATTGAAGATGCCGCTTGATAGAAGAATTGAGCCCGATGATGGACCTCTTCAGCCGGGTGATGGTTGTCTTCAGCCCCCGCTTGGGCTTGGATGAAGATTTCGGAGCCTCCTCTGGACCGATCGGTGATACCCGGCAGGGTGAAGATAAGGTAGGAAGATCTTCAGGGGCTTAGTGTTAGGTTTATTTGAGGGGGGTTTGGGTTAGATTAGGGGTATGTGGGTGGTGGGTTGTAATGTTGGGGGGGGTATTGTATGTTTTTTTTTACAGGCAAAAGAGCAGAATTCTTTGGGGCATGCCCCGCAAAAGGCCCTTTTAAGGGCTGGTAAGGTAAAAGAGCTTTTCTATTTGTATTTTAGAATAGGGTAGGGCATTTTTTTATTTTGGGGGGCTTTGTTATTTTATTAGGGGGCTTAGAGTAGGTGTAATTAGCTTAAAATTGTTGTAATATTTTTCTAATGTTTGTAAATTATTTTATTATATTTTGTAACTTAGCTTTTTTTATTTTTTGTACTTTAGTTAGTTTATTTATTTGTATTTATTTGTAGGTATTTTATGTATTTAATTTATTGATAGTGTAGTGTTAGGTTTAATTGTAGATAATTGTAGGTATTTTATTTCATTAATTTATTGATAGTGTAGTGTTAGGTTTAATTGTAACTTAGGTTAGGATTTATTTTACAGGTAATTTTGTAATTATTTTAACTAGGTAGCTATTAAATAGTTATTAACTATTTAATAGCTATTGTACCTGGTTAAAATAAATACAAAGTTGCCTGTAAAATAAATATTAATCCTAAAATAGCTACAATATAATTATAATTTATATTGTAGCTATATTAGTGTTTATTTTACAGGTAAGTATTTAGCTTTAATTAGGATTAATTTATTTAATAAGAGTTAATTTATTTAGTTAGATAAAAATTATATTTAACTTAGGGGGGTGTTAGTGTTAGGGTTAGACTTAGCTTTACCGGTTAATAAATTTAAAAGAGTAGCGGTGAGGTCCGGTCGGCAGATTAGGGGTTAATAATTGTAGGTAAGGTAGCAGCGACGTTGGGGGGGGCAGATTAGGGGTTAATAAATATTATGTAGGGGTCGGCGGTGTTAGGGGCAGCAGATTAGGGGTACATAAGTATAACGTAGGTGGCGGCGGTGTGCGGTCGGCAGATTAGGGGTTAAAAAAAATTATTAGAGTGGCGGCGATGTGGGGGGGCCTCGGTTTAGGGGTACATAGGTAGTTTATGGTCGTTAGTGTACTTTAGAGCACAGTAGTTAAGAGCTTTATGAACCGGCGTTAGCCCAGAAAGCTCTTAACTCCTGGCTTTTTGCTGCGGCTGGAGTTTTGTCGTTAGATTTCTAACGCTCACTTCAGCCAAGACTCTAAATACCGGCGTTAGAAAGATCCCATTGAAAAGATAGGATACGCAAATGACGTAAGGGGATCTGCGGTATGGAAAAGTCGCGGCTGGAAAGTGAGCGTTAGACCCTTACCTACACGACTCTAAATACCAGCGGTAGCCCAAAACCAGATTTGGGAGCCTCTAACGCTGGTTTTGACGGCTAACGCCAAACTCTAAATGTAGCGGTAGGTAAGTTTTTAAACAGTTTTATACTGGATTTTTATATCAGTGTCTGTGCATCTTATTCTTTATAGTAGTGTCTATTACATGCAGTTATATGAAAATGAGTGTATACTGTTCCTTTAAAGTCACTGAACAACAGAGGTCTCTCCCTCACATGCAGCATATGCCCCAAACAATGGCATAAGAAGAAGGTTACTCTTTTTAAAAGTTGTTAGCATGTTCATCTGTATGTTTGTGTGTTGTCACTTACACATTGTATATATAGGTAGGCTGTATTTATATCCTTTATTATGGCCCACACAAGTACAAAACCTGTGCTTTATGCTATAACTTTGCTTTGGCTAATAAAAGCTATGTGCTGCATGTGTTACTCAGATACATGGTGGTAAAGTGTTATGTCTTCTGCAAATCTGATCGAAGAGTCAAAAAATCAGATACAACAGAATGTAAATATTTGATTGCCTTTGATGCTTTGGATCTTTCATCCTTTATTAAAATTATTAAAGATGGGCCTAGTTTAAGAGACCTTTTAGTCTTCTGAAGACTCGCCAGAAACACGGCCCTTCAAGCTCCGTGTGGAGCTTGATAAATATGGGCCAGTGTAATTATTAGTTATATTGTAGCTATTTTAGGGTTTATTTTATAGGTAAGTATTTAGTTTTAAATAGGAATCATTTATTTAATTGTAGTAAATTTATTTTGTTTTATTTAAATTACATTTAAGTTAGGGGGGTTAGACTTAAATTTAATATAGTTGCAGCGATGTTGGGGGCGGCAGATTAGGGGTTAATAAATGTAGGTAGGTGTTGGCGATGTTAGGGACGGCAGATTAGGGGTTAATAAAATGTAACTAGTGTTTGCGAGGCGGGAGTGCGGCGGTTTAGGGGCTAATATATTTATTAAAGTGGCGGCGATGTCCAGTCAGCAGATTAGGGGTTAAAATATTTATTTAAGTGTTTGCGATGGGGGTGAGCTTGGTTTAAGGGTTAATAGGTAGTTTATGGGTGTTAGTGTACTTTGTAGCACTTTAGTTAAAAGTTTTATGTTACGGCGTTAGCCAATAAAACTCTTAACTACTGACTTTTAAATGCGGTAGGAGTCTTGACAGGAGAGGGTCTACCGCTCACTTTCTCCAAGACTCGTAATACCGGCGTTATGCAAGTCCCATTGAAAAGATAGGATATGCAATTTACGTAAGGGGATTAGCGGTAAGCTCGAGTCGCAGAATAAAAGTAAGCGGTACACCTGTACCTGCCAGACTTGTAATACCAGCGGGCGTTAAAAATGCAGCGTTGGGACCTCTCAACGCTGCTTTTTAAGGCTAACGCAAGACTCGTAATCTAGGTGTATGACTTTATTTCTTTATTTTTTAAAAAAGAGATTGATGCAGGTCCTCTTCAGTAAAGAATCCAGCTATTACTATCTATCCCATATGTACAATTTGTTGTTAATTTTACAGTTCAGACTTCACTTTTACTGAAGCAATTACAAGTCTGTTAAAATTAACTGTTTAATGGACAAAAATAAATCAGTTACTATTAAATGTAGTTAATATTGTGTTTTTATGTCAGTCCTTTGAACTTAACACATTTTTATACTTGTAGAACTCAGCAGTATATAGAAACATTTTGTTATTAAATATTAAAATATCAGACAAAATCCAGACACAGAGGCCATGGAAAATTTTCTATCCAAAAGAAAACAAACAAAACAAAAACACAAAAGCAACAATATTAAAATAAATTAAAACTTCTAAGCACTAAAAATACCTGCACACATCAAAATAAGATTGCACTCTGGAGGCAATCTAAATGAGAACCCAAATGATAAAAACAGAGATAGATGTGGCGCTAAAGGCAGCACGGTATATACTAAAGATACGGCAAGAGAAATACCTAATATTGATAATAACTGTTATACATAAATATGATAAAAATGATGAAAAAACAAACAGCGGACTCAAAAGTTATTAATAAACAGCGGACTCAAAAGTTATTAGTAAAATCTCAGAATCTTTATATTTGAAATTAATACTTTATATTTGAAATTAATACTATGTTAAAATCAATCGATAGCAAAAGTTAAAGGTACATAGGAATACACATAAAAAATGATATACAATAACACTAAATGAACCACCGGTGGTTTAATTTAATAATAAAAAACTGGTAATATCTAAAAAAGAGGAGCTGATTTCCCTTAAGCGTAAATCAATGTGGGTAAGGCTGAAATGTCCACTTAGCAAATGATTGTCAAATATAGAAATCCAACAATAAAAAAGGATTTGATTTAGAAGGTCAAATGAGCAAAGAGACCCGTTAGTTTCTGTAGTAATTCAATGTATCCAGACAGTCAACAGGAATCCCCAATCCAAGCTGACAAGTTATGAAAGTTTAAATGATAATACCTTTTGCGCTGCAGGACAAATACCTCTGGGCAGGCTCTCTTTTAGATTCAGAGACTCACCAGACACTTCGGTCGATTCCTGTATGTAGTGACCGGGTAGCTAAGTCCCTTCTCGCAGCTTTTTTCTGTTAGCCTGTCTGCCGTGGTGCTTCGTCGGCAAACGTTTGGCGTGTGACGTCAAGTCGAGCGTCACGTGGCTGAAATCCTCCAATCAGTGTGGGGATTCCCCGCTGTCGGTATTGCTGCGGGAAATTTGAAATCCGGACAATCTCAGAGCGCTCTGATGGATAGTGGTAGTAGTTCAAAGTTGCATCTACGCGTTTCAGCCGTGTACCGGCCTTTATCAAGATGATCAGTCCATAGTGAACTATCCTTTTATAGTGATTTCAATTTCCTGTTTATTTCTTTTGGGTCATATCTTATTGGCTAGCCACCATTTGACCTTTAAAATATTGGAGAGAATTTTGAGTCGCAAATTATCTGTCCTTACCAGTTAACCCAATACTTGGTGCATTAAATGCCTAAAATTATAAAGTAATCATATAAATGCTTAAAATTAACATTTCTATAGTTATATTAAAGTTCAACAGCCCATAATTTAATTTGTAATTCTTAAATATAATTTAAGAAAGTGCAAATAAGTTTCTAAAACATAAATATTATTATTAATAAAAAAATATATATATACTATAATAAACCATAAAGGCAACAAATGATTCTTAGACACACTTCACCCTAATATAAAGCAATCTTAACTGACAAATCTCATGCAATATATTAATAAATAACCTATCTCATAAAAAATATATATATATATGTACAAGATAAATATAAATATAGAAAAAATCCCTTTAATAAAAATCAAAGTTTTAATGTAAGTCTCCATAAATAACCAACATAGGAAAAAAAAAAAAATTTTTTGTATTCTAAAATTAATGTGAAAACATATATAAAAGATAAAAATTAATTTATATTCCATTAAAGTTTGATCTAGCTGATAATCTTATGTTAATTTGAGAATTTTGTTTTTAAAAGAATCATATATTTAAAATATCATATATTTAAAAGTAGGGGGGGGGAAATTTTAATAGGTGCCCGTAAAACTAGCATAAGCTAATAGCTTATATTAATGTATAAAAGGGTTCAAGTCTAGTTCTGCATTCAAACCATCCGGTACCAATGTGCCAAAATTAAAAATCAGTTCAGCTTCCTTGTATAAAATTAATCTTTCAAAGTCACCTCCCCTACCATCATGTTTAACCTTTTTTATACCCCACCAACTAAGCTCGCTAATATTGCTACTGTGATACTCTTTGAAGTGTTTAGAAACAAAATGCCCCTCAAAACCATTTTTAATATTATTTATATGATCTCTTATCCTATCCCTTAATTTCCTTTGGGTCTGACCTAGATACTGCTTTTTACAAGAACACTGGAGGAGGTAGATAACACCCTTATCACTACATCTGATTATATCCTTTATGGTGTGTCTGTAGTTTCTGGTGGTTGAACCGATTTCCTTTAGTTTTGTGCTGTGTTTACAAGCTACACAGCTATAGCATGGAAAGAAACCTTTTATTTGAGACCCCATTAAGTCCACATCTATTTTGTTTCTGTTTCTTTTGTACATACTAGGAGCTAACTCATTTTCCAAATTTTTTGCTTTGGTGTAGATTATATCTGGGTATTTCTTCACATGGTCTCCTAGTATGTGATCTTTCCTTATAAGGTGCCAGTGCTTATTTAAAATTGATTTTATATGGCTATGTTGGGCATTATACTTTGTAATAAAAGGTATGTTCAATTTCGGCACTTGGTCATTTTTCTGGAGGCTTCTCTCTTTACCTCTAAGGAGTTCTTCCCTATCCCTCAACCTTGCTGTCTCAATTGCTTTATTGACATTGTTTACTTCATATCCTTTATCCAGGAACTTATCTTTTAAGACTAAAGATTGAGTTTCAAAATCTTCTATGTTACTGCAGTTTTTTTTGATCCTAGTAAACTGGCTAGTAGGAATATTTTCTATCCATTTAGTTAAGTGACAGCTTTCCATGTGTACATAATTGTTAGCGTCTACTTTTTTGAAAAACGTCTTTGTATGGATTTTTTGGTCAATAATATTTATCTCTAGATCCAGAAAATGTAAGGATTTACTACTTATTTCACTTGTAAATTTCAAACCCAGACTATTTTGGTTAAGATCTTCTAAGAATAGGTTGAGTAATTCACAATCACCATTCCAAATTATGAAAATATCATCTATAAATCTTTTGTAGGCTACCAAGTTCGCACCCCATGCTCCTTTATAAATAAAAGACTCTTCTAGGTAACCCATAAAAATATTGGCATAGCTGGGTGCGAACTTGGTGCCCATTGCAGTACCCTTTTGTTGTAGATAGTATTTCCCATCAAAGATAAAATAGTTATTGGTTAAAATAAATTCAATACATTTCAAAATAAAATGACACTGATCTGTTTTTAGGTTTATATCCTTTTTTAGGAAATGTTTTACTGCCAACAAGCCCAAATTATGTTCAATATTTGTGTATAAGCTAGTTACGTCACAAGTGACCATCAGATATTTATCATTCCAATCTATTTGGTTTAAAATATTCAGTAGATGTGTAGAATCTTTAAGATAGGCTGGCAGGTTAATTACATACTTCTGAAGGAATTGGTCAATATATTGGGATAAGTTGGAGGTTAATGAGTTAATTCCGGAAATTATTGGGCGTCCTGGTGGGTTAATGAGTGATTTATGGATTTTTGGCAAAAAGTAAAAAGTTGGGGTTCTGGGAAATTTTATTGTCAGAAAATTAAATTCCTTTAAATTTAATAAACCTTTGGATTGTGCTTCAGTCAAGATTTTATCTAGATTTTGCTTTTGTTTAATTATAGGATCGTTTAATAATTTCTTATAAGTATTCTTATCATCTAAAATTCTTGCAGCTTCCTTAAGATAATCCTTAGTATTCATTAAAACTACCCCCCACCCTTGTCCGCCTGCTTTATGACAATATCCCTATTATTTCTTAAATCTTGGAGTGTTTTTATCTTTTATATATGTTTTCACATTAATTTTAGAATACAAAAATTTTTTATTTTTTTTCCTATGTTGGTTATTTATGGAGACTTACATTAAAACTTTGATTTTTATTAAAGGGATTTTTTCTATATTTATATTTATCTTGTACATATATATATATTTTTTATGAGATAGGTTATTTATTAATATATTGCATGAGATTTGTCAGTTAAGATTGCTTTATATTAGGGTGAAGTGTGTCTAAGAATCATTTGTTGCCTTTATGGTTTATTATAGTATATATATATTTTTTTATTAATAATAATATTTATGTTTTAGAAACTTATTTGCACTTTCTTAAATTATATTTAAGAATTACAAATTAAATTATGGGCTGTTGAACTTTAATATAACTATAGAAATGTTAATTTTAAGCATTTATATGATTACTTTATAATTTTAGGCATTTAATGCACCAAGTATTGGGTTAACTGGTAAGGACAGATAATTTGCGACTCAAAATTCTCTCCAATATTTTAAAGGTCAAATGGTGGCTAGCCAATAAGATATGACCCAAAAGAAATAAACAGGAAATTGAAATCACTATAAAAGGATAGTTCACTATGGACTGATCATCTTGATAAAGGCCGGTACACGGCTGAAACGCGTAGATGCAACTTTGAACTACTACCACTATCCATCAGAGCGCTCTGAGATTGTCCGGATTTCAAATTTCCCGCAGCAATACCGACAGCGGGGAATCCCCACACTGATTGGAGGATTTCAGCCATGTGACGCTCGACTTGACGTCACACGCCAAACGTTTGCCGACGAAGCACCACGGCAGACAGGCTAACAGAAAAAAGCTGCGAGAAGGGACTTAGCTACCCGGTCACTACATACAGGAATCGACCGAAGTGTCTGGTGAGTCTCTGAATCTAAAAGAGAGCCTGCCCAGAGGTATTTGTCCTGCAGCGCAAAAGGTATTATCATTTAAACTTTCATAACTTGTCAGCTTGGATTGGGGATTCCTGTTGACTGTCTGGATACATTGAATTACTACAGAAACTAACGGGTCTCTTTGCTCATTTGACCTTCTAAATCAAATCCTTTTTTATTGTTGGATTTCTATATTTGACAATCATTTGCTAAGTGGACATTTCAGCCTTACCCACATTGATTTACGCTTAAGGGAAATCAGCTCCTCTTTTTTAGATATTACCAGTTTTTTATTATTAAATTAAACCACCGGTGGTTCATTTAGTGTTATTGTATATCATTTTTTATGTGTATTCCTATGTACCTTTAACTTTTGCTATCGATTGATTTTAACAAAGTATTAATTTCAAATATAAAGTATTAATTTCAAATATAAAGATTCTGAGATTTAACTAATAACTTTTGAGTCCGCTGTTTATTAATAACTTTTGAGTCCGCTGTTTGTTTTTTCATCATTTTTATCATATTTATGTATAACAGTTATTATCAATATTAGGTATTTCTCTTGCCGTATCTTTAGTATATACCGTGCTGCCTTTAGCTCCACATCTATCTCTGTTTTTAAAAACACAAAAGCACAAGCAAATAAGGTGCTGATCATAATCCTATAAAAAGGTTATCAAATTATTTATCTACAAAACTCTCCATAGACTTTAATGGGGATTCTGTTAAAAATCTACGGATAAACTTCTCTAAAGGATAGCTCTGCGGAATCTGTTGGCGCTCTACAAATAACAGATAATAATAATAATAATAAAAAGGATAGTGATCAACCATAAGGTGGTTTCTTAAGGGAATAAGACTATTCTATTTCAAGGACATGTTCGATAAATACAGTCACATATTTCTGGGTTCTCAAGATTACTGAAAAGGGCCACACTGTCAAGTTCAAGCATATCCCTTATTATTTATTACAAATCCAGTGTGGACCAAGTGAAGTAAGATATAGTACACCAGAATACCCCAGCAGCTGGAAACTGATGTTGTTCATAAGTTACTCTTTTCTCAAATAGGCTCAAGATTCGATATTTGTTTGTAATTTTCCACGCCACACTAAGGTTTTAACAGACTTCATTATTTTTCAGGGTCATAGGAAGGGAAATGCTATCACTAGGACTGTTATTTCAAGCGGGATCTTTCTAAGGATCATTAAGGTCTATCGACTGAAGAAGATTTCAGTTTCTAAATGCCCTAAGGCATACTCTGCTAGGCAGTTTCTACTTCTTGGGTAGCTGAGTTAGATGTTATAGCCTCTGAGTTGAGTAAAGCAGAAGACTGTCTCATTACTGGCTAGAGGTGCAGCTGTCAGACAAAGCTAATTTTGGGAAACAAATTATTTTCTTTAGATTATTTTGTTATTTTGACCACAATTTGTGGCACTGCTTTACAAAGTAATTACATTTCTATATGCTAGCTTATATCCCTAGACAATACTTATGAGACTCCCACCCCTTCTTTGTCTACACCTGCCTATCCTATACATGTCCAGATACTAATAATAAGGGGCCTGCTAGGAAGGTGACATACAAATGAGGGAAGAAGAATCTGGCTTTGAGTATTCCTCTTGGGAGCTAGAATAATTTCTGGTGAGTACTGTCTAGGGATATGATTCAAGGTATGGAAAGTGTTGTATATATGGTTTATATTTTGTTTTTCACATACACAATATATTTGTATAAGGGTGAGCTCAAGAAGCTTAGCTGAGCAGCTCTATATAACTAAATACTGAAAGCCATTCAACAAATATTGCCTTACATTCAGTGTGTAAATCTACTGATTAGGCTTTACAGAAAATAAATAGATTGCTCTCCAGTGAGCACAGTTTAATGTTTGCAAGGTAATTGTCTATTCAAAGCAATTATATGTGTACACAACTACTCCAAGTTAACTGTGTCAGGTCCAAAGCTGAATAATTGCTGCTGCTAGAATGTTTGTCTCCAAGGCCTCTAGTGATTTATGAGCTGCTTGCTTGCATTTCAAGTAAATACACAGAAGCCTAACAATGTATATTGGGAAATTACAAGCAAGCCTTGGAAAAGCTACTTTGCTTACTTAGTGGCAAGCACTGTACTAGAATTTAAAAAATATTCTCCTATTTTAAGTCTAAGAAAATTGTATAAATTTGATAAACTGATTGATAAATTAAAGGGACATTATACATTAGATTTTTCTTTGCATAAATGTTTTGTAGATGATCTTTTTATATAGCTCATACAGGTTTTTTTTTTAAATGTATAGTTTTGCTTATTTTTAAATAACATTGCTCTGATTTTCAGACTCCTAACCAAGCCCCAAAGTTTTAGAAAAATACTGATGTATACCTACTCCAGCATGCTCCTGTTTGTGTAAAGGGTCTTTTCATATGCAAGGGAGGGGGGAGGGTCTGCATTCCCACTTGCAGTGGGTGTTCCAGCTATTCTTTATAACAGAGCTAAACTGGGAGCTTCTAAGTAAGTATTTAAACAGTTTTATACTGGATTTTTATCTCAGTATCTGACTATCTGTGCATATTAATTTTTATAGTAGTGTCTGTTACATGCAGTTATATGCAAATTGGTGTATACTGTCCCTTTAATTGTTACATATTTGCCTAGTCTCACTAACATTGGAGAGGTCATCAGGACACATTTATCAACCTGCATATTCAATTAGGATTTTAATTAAAAGTATGTAGAAACAAACACATGTGAGGTTTCTAAGTTAAATTAAACTAAATCTCCATTTAAAATGAAGGTTTTAAAAAATGTAGCCCTGGCGGTTGAATATACTTTTAAACAGGAATGATGAAATGAATGATATATTGGTAGCATGGCGCCTTTTAGGTTTTTGTAAGTCTATATGCTTGACCCTCTCTTTAATATTGCAGTTTGAAGAGCTTTCTTCTCATAATTTTAATTTCATATATTTCTTTAGTTCTTAGTATTTGTGATCTAGGTGCTTGCTATCATAACATGATAAGATATAAAATATCAGGTTAAGGCTGTGTGATAAAAGGAAAAAGGATTGCTACTGAGCAACAGGTTAAAAAATTGATTTATTCCAGTAAAAAGAAAAAGAAGACACAACAGGTCAGGTGAGGGTATTAGCCATCTAACATGTTTCGCGCAGACAAGCACTTACTCATAAGGCTGTGTGATAGTACAACCATAATTTAATTTTATTGGAATACTTTGCTATAACCTAATTTTTTTAAATTATTTTGGATTGGTATAAGGAGTGTGGCTGACATTTTAGAATGCTTAAGTACATTGTCAACAATACTTAATATGCTTCTTAACTCCTTGATTTAGAGAGAAAAATGTTGATGAATTATTTATTCTCATGAGGGAACAAAATTCTCATCTGTGATTGATATGCACTAAAAGTTAAACTATATGTAGAAACCTGACTATCACACCTCTATGAATTTGTTGGATATTCCATTCCAAATCTATGGGCCCCCCTTTTGCAGCTGTAACAGCCACCACTCTTGTGGGAAGACTTTCCACCCACAAGATTTTGGAAAATCTCTGTTTGGAATTTGTGCCCATTCAGTAAAAAGCAATGATGTTGGACAAGAAGGTATGGCTGGCAATCTGCTTTTCAATTCATCCCAATGGTGCAGTTGTTTCAAGTTCATCCACACCAAACTCATCCTACCATGTCTTCATGGACGTCACTTTGTGCACAGGGGCATAGTCATGCTGGAACATGAAAGGGCCCTCTCCAAAACATTGCCACAAAGTTGGAAGATGACCCTTCACTGGAACTAAGGGGTCTCAACCAAACCCTGAAAAACAGCCACAGACCATTATCCCTCCCCCACCAAACTTTACAGTAGGCACTATGCATTCTGGTAGGTAGAGTTCTCCTGCCATTCACCACACTTATATTTTAAAGACTGTCAGATAGTGAAGCATGATTTATCACGCCATAAAACACATTTCCAATGCTCTAGAATCCAGTATGGTTTGCACCACTCCAGCCTACATTTGGCATTGCGCAGGTTTATGTTAGGGTTAAGTACAGCAACTTGCTCATTGAAACTGATTTTGTGAAACTCTCAACACACAGTTCTTGTGTGTATGTTTCTTCTAGAGGCAGTCTGGAACTCTGCAGTAAGTGATTAGACAATTGATAGTGAATTAATTTTTATGTGATCTGTGCTTCAACACTTGTGGCTGGGCTGTTTTTTCTCCTAGATGCTTATACTTCACAATAATAGCACTTACAGTTAATTGCGGGCAGACATTTCACAAGCTGATTTGTGGAAAAGATGGCATCCTATGACAGATTCATGTTTAAAAGTCCCTGAGCTCTTCAGTACATCCCATTGTACTGCCAATGTTTGTCTAAGGATATTTCATTGCTATGTGCTCATTTTGGTGCACCTGTATGGATGTGGCCGAACTCAATAATTAGTAGGGGTATACATAATTTTGGCCATATAGGGCTAGATTACGAGTGGAGCGTAATTACAGGTTGCAAGTAAAACGTTTGTGCTCTCACGGTCGCATCCTTGCACAGAAAAGAAGCCTTCACTTTTCGTTTTGAACAAAATAAATAAATTAAAGGTGCCAGTTTGTGCAAACACAAGAGCAGAATTGCATAGAGATACATGCATGTATTTCTATACATATGTATATCTGTATTTATATGTGTATATATGTCTAAGTGCATGTATACATATATAAATACATATATACATATGTATAGAAATACATGCATGTATATTTATACACATACATATATTTATATATATGTTCCTATGGATCCCTATATAAAAGATGTTTTGGCCACTTTTTCTTTCTAACACCTGACATCCTGTATCTTTGAGCACTTTTTATTGCAATTTTTTTAAAATATTTTTTATTAGATAGTGTTATTATGAGTGTATCTGTACTTTTAAATGTATTTTTGATGTGTTTTGTGACACTTTTTTGACTCGATGAACACTTAAAGGGACATGAAACCCAAACATTTTCTTTCATGATTTAGGTAGAACATACAATTTTAAACAACTTTCCAATTTACTTCTATTATCAAATTTGCTTCATTCTCCTGGTATCATTTGTTGAAGGAGCAGCAATGCACTACTGTTTTCTAACTGATCAAATGGGTGAGCCAATGCCAGTTGGTATATATATATATATATATATATATATATATATATATATATATATATATGCATCCACCAATCACCAGCTGGAACCTAGCTTCTTTGCTGTCTGCTCCTGAGCTTTCCTTGTTAAACCTTTCAGCAAAGGATATAAAGAGAAGGAAGAAAATTAAATAATAGAAGTAAATTGGAAAGTTGTTTAAAGTTGTATGCTCTGTTTAAAGCAAGAAAGAAAGTTTTTGGGGTTCATGTCCCTTTAACCAGAGCTCTGAAGTTGAGGTAATCATTCTAGCGTAAATCGCTACGTGCTCAACTTGTAATAAAGGCAGAATTTTGACTTGCCCTGATATTGTGCAGCTCGTAATCTAGCCCATAATGTATATTGAAAGAAAAGAGTGACGTTATGATAACTTATGAAATCAACATCTACAAAATAATTATCATCAAAAGAATGGATGAAAATTACTTTGGTTGAATAACTAAAAACTGTCTGCCCTTCAATCTATAATGTTTTTTCTTAAGTGGGACCTGAGTTTTAGCTTAAATATCTAATAAATGTTCTGTCTTTAAAGTTTCTTTAGCATGCTTTCATCCCTAGTGGGAGCTTGAATAACCTTAATGACAACACATGAAAAAAGGTATCTAATATCTGTTATTAATGGTATATTATGATAAAAGAGAGAAAGGTCTATGAGTTCTAACACAAACAGTAACACAAAATTTAGCTTGTGGCTGTTCCCAGGTGTTCATTATCACTAGAATGATCTTGTGATAACTTTAAGAATATAAAGAACCTTATAATTATTATTATTATTATTATAATTATAGTTCAACGACCATCTTTCAATTGCCTGGTCTTATTTAGTATTTCTATGAATAACAGGGAATAGAGCTTTTTTTGGATCCAGTTGACACGGAAAATGAATACTTATACTGTGAAGTATTTGTCTTAGCTATGAAAATCACCTGAGTGCTTGGACAATACAGGGCCACTCATTTTGAAGCGAGTATCTCCTCTCTCAAATGAAGGGTCTTGTGTTTCTCTTTGTATTGTTGGGATGTAGGTTTGTTCCATATGCAAAGACTTCTGACAGGTGATTACCATTGCCTCAGAGATCACCTAATAGCTACCTTGGCTCTTAACCTTTTACATGAAAAAGGGGTCTTCTCACGTTTTCAAGAAGGGGCTGCCTGTCCCGTTATTGTGAAATGATGGGGAGTCTGTGGTCTATTTTAGAGATCAGACTACCTTAAATATTCGATGGAGGTATCTATAGTGGAAGACAAGAAGGCGATACTATTGGCGCCTTCTTGTCTTCCGCTATAGATACCTCCATTGTCCTTCTACGTATTGGAAGAGCTGCCTTCACACTGGACACTTTGGGTTTATTCCTTCTCTTGCTTCCCCGAGCGCACCTCATTAAGGAGTTTCCACTCTGAACTTGCTTTACCTTAAATATTCTCCTAATGTCTAGGTGATTAGTGTTTTTATAGCACTTTGTGTGGGTTATGGGATGATGTAGGGGCTGCTTGTGCAATATTATTCCCTGCTATGTTAAATGCAGGCAGTATATGTTGCTTAGTAAAGAGAATTGAAAAGCCTGTGGTTATTTATAGATATACATTGTACCAAAATACCATCAGAAATATGTAGAAATATGTATTGATCAATAAATAGAAAATATTCTGCTATGTGAAGAACATTGGAATGTGAAATATTCATATTTTCATGTTGGGTTAGCACACTTGAGTACATGCCATCGGGTTTGTGTACGAGTAGGGTTTTTTCCATTTTTTTTCTTCATTGACATTTATGGGGGAATACGTTAATGCGATCACAATATTCTAAGTTCGGATTTAGAATAACGCTTCAGGCTAGAGTACGAGCAAAAACCTTTTACTTTCAACTTGTAATGCGAGTACTACTCAACGCACGCAAAAAAATTACTTCTAGCAGGGTTCGCTCACGAGTGTAAGCGTTAATTACTGCTCTACTTGTAATTTGGCCCCTTGTGTCCAGTGGTGCAAGTTATCTCTACAATTCATTTTGACTATCTATATCCTAGTGGGACAAATAAACCCCTATTTTAAAATATGGACTCACACCAAATACCAACTGGTGCTTAGTCTATGTGTGCATGCAATTACTGTACATCATATATCGCTGGAATCTAGTAATGTTTATAAATTATAAGATACTAAAAGGAGGCTGTATTTTATTGCACTAAAGAAAGTTATACCTGAGGAAGGAGGATATATAGATCTAACTATTGTTCCTGACCTATGTGCTTGTTAGTGTCAAATATTACTTTTTTGGTTCAGCACCAAAGCAATTAACTGTACTAGCGAGATGTGAGTGATATATTTTAGGCTACATCTTATATCCATCTCACTGTTTATTACAATTTATCTAACTACCCATTCTTCTATCAATCTATCTGCCCATCACTATCCCTATTAAACCATAGGCCTTCTCATAAGAATCTCAACTCTAGAGAAAAGTATACTTTTATAGGTATGTCAAACACATATGGGGGCCTAGTTATCAAGCCGTCAACCTCAAACACGCTGGAATTCCGCAGCGTATTTGTGGCGAGGCTGATTCGCCTTAGTTATCAAAGGCTCGAGACCGGCAAAAGTAGAATTTTGTGACGTAAGCATCGATCCGCAGGACTCACAGACACAGATCGATTCTTACGTCACTCCAGATGTTCCGCACACAAGTGCGGCACATTCTCACTACTTTTGCTAGCTATCAAAAAACTAGCAGGTACGCTCGGCACTTTTACGGCCCAGCGTACCTGGTTTTCAATCCGCCAGCCTGGAGGCGGCGGATCCCATAGGAATCAATGGGAGTCTGACCATAGCGAAAGTACAAGTTCGCTGCTGACAGACATCCCATTGATTTCTATGGGAGATGTCTGCACCTAACACCCTAACATGTACCCCGAGTCTAAACACCACTAATCTGCCCCCCCCTACACCGCCGCAACTAAATAAAGTTATTACCCCCTAAACCGCCTCTCCCGGAGCCCACCGCAAGCTACTCTATACATATTAACCCCTAAACCGCCACTCCCGGAGCCCACCGCAACTATAATAAATGTATTAACCCCTAAACCGCCGCTCCCTGAACCCGCCGCAACCTATATTAAATGTATTAACCCCTATCCTGCCCCCCCTACACCGTCGCCACCTATAATAAATTTATTAACCCCTAATCTGCCCCCCCTACACCGTCGCCACCTATAATAAATGTATTAACCCCTATCCTGCCCCCCACTACGCCGCCGCCACTGTCATAAAATTATTAACCCCTAAACCTAAGTCTAACCCTAACCCTAACGCCCCCCTAACTTAAATATTAATTAAATAAATCTAAATAAATTAACTCTTATTAAGTAAATGAATCCTATTTAAAACTAAATACTTACCTTTAAAATAAACCCTAATATAGCTACAATATAAATAATAATTATATTCTAGCTATCTTAGGATTTATATTTATTTCACAGGTACTTTTCAATTTATTTTAACCATGTACAATAGCTATTAAATAGTTATTAACTATTTAATAGCTTACCTAGCTAAAATAAAGAGAAATGTACCTGTGAAATAAATCCTAACCTAAGTTACAATTACACCTAACACTACACTATACTTTAATAAATTATTCCTATTTAAAAATAAATACCTACCTGTAAAATAAACCCTAAGATAGCTACAATATAATTAATAATTATATTATAGCTATCTTAGGATTTATATTTATTTTACAGGTAACTTTGTATTTATTTTAGCTAGATAGAATAGTTATTAAATAGTTATTAACTATTTAATAACTACATAGCTAAAAGAAATACAAAATTACCTGTAAAATAAATCCTAACTTAAGTTACAATTAAACCTAATATTACACTATCATTAAATTAATTAAATAAACTACCTACAAATGACTACAATTAAATACAATTACATAAACTAACTAAAGTACAAAAAATAAAATAAGCTAAGTTACAAAAAATAAAAAAATAAGTTACAAACATGTTACAAATATTACAACAATTTTAAGCTACTTACACCTAATCTAAGCCCCTAATAAAATAACAAACCCCCCAAAATAAAAAAATGCCCTACCCTATTCTAAATTAAATAAATTTCAAAGCTCTTTTACCTTACCAGCCCTTAAAAGGGCCATTTGTGGGGGCATGCCCCAAAGAAAACAGCTCTTTTGCCTGTAAAAGAAAAATACAACCCCCCCCCAACATTAAAACCCACCACCCACATACCCCTAATCTAACCCAAACCCCCCTTACAAAAACCTAACACTAATCCCCTGAAGATCATCCTACCTTGAGTCGTCTTCACTCAGCCGAGCCACCGATGGAACTGAAGAGGACATCCGTAGCGGAAGAAGTTAATCCTCCAAGCGGTGCTGAAGAAATCTTCCATCCGATAAAGTCATCATCCAGGCGGCGCAGAAGAAAAGTCTTCAATCCGTCCGATGTCATCTTCAAAGAGGCGCTGAAGAGGTCTATCCGGGATTCTATCAGCCAATCGGAATTAAGGTAGGAAAAATCTGATTGGCTGATGGAATCAGCCAATCAGATTGAGCTCGCATTCTATTGGCTGTTCCGATCAGCCAATAGAATGCGAGCTCAATCTGATTGGCTGATTGGATTGAACTTGAATCTGATTGGCTGATTCCATCAGCCAATCAGATTTTCCTACCTTAATTCCGATTGGCTGATAGAATCCTATCAGCCAATCGGAATTGAGGGGACGCCATCTTGGATGACGTCCCTTAAAGCAGCCGTCATTCGTCGTAGTCCGTCGGTGAAGAAGGTGGTTCCGCGTCGGCGGAAGGAAGATTCAAGACCCGGATTGGAAGATGACTTCGCCCGGATAGAAGACCTCTTCAGCGCCTCTTGGAAGATGACATCGGACGGATCGAAGACTTTTCTTCAGCGCCGCCTGGATGATGACTTCATCGGATGGAAGATTTCTTCAGCGCCGCTTGGAGGATTAACTTCTTCCGCTCCGGGATGTCCTCTTCAGTTCCATCGGTGGCTCGGCTGAGTGAAGACAACTCAAGGTAGGATGATCTTCAGGAGATTAGTGTTAGGTTTTTGTAAGGGGGGTTTGGGTTAGATTAGGGGTATGTGGGTGGTGGGTTTTAATGTTGGGGGGGGGTTGTATTTTTCTTTTACAGGCAAAAGAGCTGTTTTCTTTGGGGCATGCCCCCACAAATGGCCCTTTTAAGGGCTGGTAAGGTAAAAGAGCTTTGAAATTTATTTAATTTAGAATAGGGTAGGGCATTTTTTTATTTTGGGGGGGTTTGTTATTTTATTAGGGGGCTTAGATTAGGTGTAAGTAGCTTAAAATTGTTGTAATATTTGTAACATGTTTGTAACTTATTTTTTTATTTTTTGCAACTTAGCTTTTTTTATTTTTTGTACTTTAGTTAGTTTATGTAATTGTATTTAATTGTAGTTATTTGTAGTTAATTTATTTAATTAATTTAATGATAGTGTAGTATTAGGTTTAATTGTAACTTAAGTTATGATTTATTTTACAGGTAATTTTGTATTTCTTTTAGCTATGTAGTTATTAAATAGTTAATAACTATTTAATAACTATTCTAACTAGCTAAAATAAATACAAAGTTACCTGTAAAATAAATATAAATCCTAAGATAGCTATAATATAATTATTAATTACATTGTAGCTATCTTAGGGTTTATTTTACAGGTAAGTATTTATTTTTAAATAGGAATAATTTATTAAAGTATAGTGTAGTGTTAGGTGTAATTGTAACTTAGGTTAGGATTTATTTCACAGGTACATTTCTCTTTATTTTAGCTAGGTAAGCTATTAAATAGTTAATAACTATTTAATAGTTATTGTACATGGTTAAAATAAATTGAAAGGTACCTGTAAAATAAATATAAATCCTAAGATAGCTAGAATATAATTATTATTTATATTGTAGCTATATTAGGGTTTATTTTAAAGGTAAGTATTTAGTTTTAAATAGGATTCATTTACTTAATAAGAGTTAATTTATTTAGATTTATTTAATTAATATTTAAGTTAGGGGGGCGTTAGGGTTAGACTTAGGTTTAGGGGTTAATAATTTTATTACAGTGGCGGTGGTGTAGTGGAGGGCAGATTAGGGGTTAATAAATTTATTATAGGTGGCGACGGTGTAGGGGGGGCAGGATATGGGTTAATAGGTTTAATATAGGTTGCGGCGGGTTCATGGAGCGGCGGTTTAGGGGTTAAACTATTTATTTAGTTGCGGAGAGGTGCGGGATCAGCAGGATAGGGGTTAATAATTTTATTATAGAGGGCGACGGTATGGGGGGGGCAGGATAGGGGTTAATACATTTATAAGAGTTGCGGCAGGGTCTAGGAGCGGCGGTTTAGGGATTAGTAACTTTATTGAGTTGCGGGAGGCTCCGGGGGCGCCGGTATAGGGATAGAACAGTGTAGTTTAGTGTGAGTGCTTAGTGACAGGCTAGCAATAAAGCTGGGAAAATGGGAAAAAGCCGAAGGGCAGCGAGATCGGATGAGTGATAACTGTCACAGTCCGCTGCTCATCGCCCCGCGGCTTTTTGACAGCTTTATTTGATAACTTAGGCGTATTTTTTCAGGTCCGCGGCGGCGAAGGTAGGCGAGCTTAGGCGGGCGTATTGGGCCGGTGAAGCAAGAAAAGTAGACGGCTTGATAACTACCCCCCATGGTCTTCTAGAAATAAATACTTGTTAATTTACCCAGTCTTTGATCTATAACTTAACTCTAAAAATATTTTTTTTCTATTTTCAGAATAGGAATGATTATCCTGATGAAGAATGCAATGTGTAAAGACACTTGCCATGAACATTCAATTAATTCTTTATGATTGCAGCTAATAGAATTGCTTCAACAAAGTGCTGGCGGCTTTCCATTACAGACAGAGAATCTCTTCAGTACAAATCATTCTATTTTAATTTGAAACGCAGGCAACCTAAATGTTGTTATTCAGACAGACTTTGGATTTGATTGTGTTTTTATTTAAAATACTGGAGTAATTGCCATACTTATGATTTTGATAATAACATATCAAGTTATAACATTTGGAGCTTCTTTTTGGGTTAGCTCAGTTAGATTTTGCAACGTACATCTTTATGGAAAAAATGTAGTTCATAAAGTATAGAATTACCTGTGCAAATGGTTTAAACAGAACACTTCTGGAGACTGCATACACAAATGGTTGAAAAACAAAACAAGAAACTGTTCAAAGAAAGGCTACACAAAGGATATTTGATATCAAAAAATGAATGCATTTTGAGAGTTTTTCACCACTAGAGGGCGTTAGTGTGTGTCATGTAGATAACATTGAACACACGCATGTGAAGTTACCTAGGAGTCAGCACTGATTGACTAAGAGGCATAGATACACTGTAATTACAGAGTTAAACGTGTATTATTATAACTGTATTGGTTATGCAAAACTGGGGAATGAGTAATAATGGGATTATCTATCTTTTTAAACAACAATATTTCTAGTGTTGACTGTCCCTTTAAGGCTATTTAGCCCTTATTGTGCACAGTTAAAGGGACATAATACTGAAAAAAAATCTTCAATTTAAAGGGTATGTTTTAAAATGTATAACAGTGCTTTGGTTATTGAAAAATATGTGTATTTTAAGGTGCTTAAAAGGTGAGTTTCATGTCCATTGTTTTAAACATGTACAGCTTAGTGAAGAGAAGGGGATAATTTAAACCTTCAATATATATTTAGAGATTTAACAAAATTTTAAAGGGTCAGTCTATTTAAAAATTATTATGGTTTAAAAATATGGATAACCCCTTTATAACCTATTCCTTAGTTTTGCATAACCAGCGCTGTTATATTAATAAAACAATTACCTCTATGATTAGCTTGTATCTAATCTTCTGCAGGCTGCTTTTGGCAGACTTGCATTTTAGCCAATCAGTGCTGACTCGTAAATAACTACACGTGAGTGAGCACAATCTTATCTATATGACAAACAGGAACTAGCACTGTATAATAGTATAAAACAGTTGAAATACACTGAGCTAAGAGGTGAAATTCAATGGTTTAGAAGTCAGTTTGAGCCTATCTAGGTTTAGCTTTCAAAAAAGAATACCATAAGAACATAGCAAATTTGATTATAAAAGTAAATTGGAAAGTTGTTTAAAATTGCATGCCCTATCTGAATCATGAAAATGTTATTTTGACTTGACTGTTCCTTTAAATACCCCATCTTCCAAGGTAAGGAGCCCAAGCTCATTTAAATCATATCAATGATTCAGTCGTGTGTAACAAAGCGATTAGGGCACACTGCTATCTAGTTAAGAATGAAGACCAACAGTGAGGGAATATTATGAAGTGGCTGTGTTTTCAAAAACTTCACCGATAGTTGTTTGCCCAGCCAATCCAAATGACAGAGAAGCTAGCAATGTACATAGAGCATACTTCTTACAAATACCAAATTAAAGGCTTACCATAAACTCGCAAACGTTTGCCCCTAGAAAGGACACTTCCTCTGTTATCAGGACAGGGATAAATCTGTGATGCAAATGAATTCTGAAAAGCAGTGTTCCTGCAGTGTTCGTACCTATGTACGTTTCATCAAACAGGGCTTCATCTGGGCCATAAGCACTTATTTTTCTACTCGTATAACAAGGTGAAAGTAAAATGATAGCACTTGAATAAATGCCCTGGGCATGCTAACATCTGGAAGTCAGATAGTGCGGCTGCGCTCAATCTCCCACCTAAAATACTTCAATGAGGCACTCTGCAAATCTCAGGGTCCTGGCTCTTGCACGAAAGCTAACCTTAAGATGTAGTAAGCCAAAGGTGCATGAAAAAATACAAGACATAGTTTTGTTCCTCACTCAGTATAATGATGTATGACAAGGTATATGGTAAATGTCAAGGTGTTGGATCAGGAAGGGCACAAAAGTATATATATATATATATATATATATATATATATATATATATATATATATATATATATATATATATATATATATATATATATATATATATATATATATATATAAAAAACAACAATTCAAATTATGGGGAGGCGAAAAGTGGGTTTAAAATCCTCCACTAAATACAAAATATAGAGAAAATAACTCATTGTGTAAACCATTTACAAATCTAAACAAATCAGAAGACTTGCTTTAAACCCAGAAACTCTCTGACTACACTGTTTCCAATGCAGTAAAGGAATCTGGGTAAGATATGCAAATGAGGTTCACAATGACTCACCTTTTTACTTTTAGCCTGCTTTTTAAAGACAGACATATATATATATATATATATATATATATATATATATATATATATATATATATATATATATATATATATACCTATATATGTATTCAACCTACTCCCAGCTGATGAGTGGCAAAACCACGAAACAGCTGTCCTGGGATTGGTTAGAATCACTGTACTAACCCTAGCTAAGCATAAAAGCTGTGTAATGCAGCAGTGCTATGGCATAAAGGGAAGTCTGTCTTAAATAGCAGGCTAAAAGTAAAAAGGTGAGTCATTGTGAACCTCATTTGCATATCTTACCCAGATTCCTTTGCTGTATTGGAAACAGTGTAGTCAGAGAGTTTCTGGGTTTAAAGCAAGTCTTCTGACTTGTTTAGATTTGTAAATGGTTTACACAATGAGTTATTTTCTCTCTCTCTCTCTCTCTCTCTCTCTCTCTCTCTCTCTCTCTCTCTCTCTATATATATATATATATATATATATATATATATATATATATATATTATATATATATATATATATGTGTGTGTGTGTGTGTGTGTGTGTGTCTGTCTGCCTGTGTGTGTAGATTTTTTATTTTACTATTTATAAATATGAAGGAAAAACTTATATTATACATGTGTTTGTATATACTTTTATTATAGCACTAACACTTTACTTCAGGTCTTCTGATGCTCTATCTTTTATAGCGCTATGCGTTACACTTGAGCAATGTTTTGCTATCCATTGAAAGTATGGAGTGTACTAAAAAAATGTTGGCCACTCTGGTAATTTAATAACGCTCCACTTGTAATCAAGGCCCATAGTTGGTGGAAAGTTAACAGTTGCAAGATAAAATGGGGCTGATCTCACAAATTGCTGCTTTGATGTTTTTTAGTTAGTCTCAGGAGCAATTTTTATTGAATCGCTGTCGCTAACTCACATTGTCAGGGCTTTAATCTAGGCAAGTATTTTTTTTTTGTTTGTTTGTTTATTTATTCATTTTCCAAAAACATGCACAGCTCAAATATTGTGTTTGAAAAAGCATTGACATTCAGTGAGGAAAGAACTAAAAAATGTGTGTCATTGTATGCAGCACCGGGGGGAAGCACATAAATAAAAAGTAACAACTTATTCGTTTTCATCACAATATATTGAAAGACAAATACACTCTACAGAATCATTACAATGTTACCTGTGTAATATATACATACACACCTATATATATATGACTCACTGAAGGCTAGAATTTGTTAGCAAAAGTATTTTTTAATTAAGGAATGTACATTGTTTTTTTAGACATAATGCTATTGCACACTTAATAGACTACAGTATACTGTAAATATAACTTTTACATGCACTGGGAAACAAAAAAAAATGTTGTGTGACTCACTTTATTGCTATATTCACTTAATTGTGGTGGTCTAGGACTGAACCCGAAATATCTCCTAGGTACGCCTGTATATATTCCCAGCAGAGACCAGAAGAGGGCAGCAATGTCATATTATTTGCTGGCAGATTTAGGTGGTGCCTGTCAGTTACATGAAATTACATTGAAAAAATTATTCCAGTGAGTTTCCATAGAGCAGGGGTTTTCAAACCTGTCCTCAGACCTCCTTACCAGGCCAGATTTTCTGAACTTGAGCACAGGTGAAATAATAGACTCATTAGTAAACATGGTTATTAACCTGCTCTCACCCATGGTAATCCTGAAAATATGGCCTGTTATGGAGGTGTGAGGACAGGTTTAAAAAACCCTGCAATAGAGAATATTAAATACCATATGTTAGAATGAGATAGATTATAGTGTAAGAGATGAAAAAAGTACTCTGTGTAAACACCTCCTCTATTTTGTTAATAATGATTGATTTCTTAAAAGTTTTAGAAGCAGCAATGAATTTTATTTTAAAAATCCTAAAAATCCAAAATAAACACTGTTTGAAATAATCTTTATAAACCTATATTATTTCTAAAATATTAATTAGAAAATATGCAAATGATTATAAAATATTAAGGGATTCCTTGTGATTACTAATATGTAGTGAATAAATATTTAATGGTTGTTACAGCTAGACTGAAAGAAAATAATGCAGAAATGCTTAAGAGTTCGTATTAAACTCTAGGATGGAAAATTTGACTGTTTGGCCTACATATTCATTAATCATTCCAACCTCCAGTACGTTTAAGACCTTGTTAGAATGTACTCTGATTACTGGTGTAAGATGTGAAATGTTTGCTCTTTTTCAGAGAGAGAAGAAAAGTGGACTGTTGAAGCTCTTAGCTGGGGCATCGGCAAAAAAAAAGTCACGTTCTCCTCCCTCGATCTCACCAACGCATGATCCCCAAGTCATGTTGGAGGGAATGATACCAGGAGCTGTTGGACTTGAGCTTTCCTCTGTGACCAATCATGGAAGGGCAGGATCATGTCCTATTGAGAGTGAAATGCAAGGAGCCATGGGAATGCATCCACTACACAGGAAAACAGGTTCTTTGGATCTCAACTTTTCAATCCCTTCTCCAGTAAGACAACCCACATGTGCAATGATGGCTGTTCGCCCAGAGCCCAAATTAATGCCTAGAGAAAGGTATGTTTTACATCAAAGCTAAGATTAACGTTGGTCCAGTTTACAGACTACAATAGTTTGCTCCAAAATAATAGATTTATTGTCTATTGATGCTATGACATAAATTCATAAAACTGGTCTGTAAAATTGAATAATATAGTTACCCAGTAATGGGGTTTATTCCAGTCCATTGGAAGAGTTGGGTAATTTATTTTGTGAGCTTTTCAATTCCAAAGACATTCCAATCCACAGGAGAACCTGATATTTATATAGATTTTTATTTTTTAACTTCAAATTACAAGCCATGTAGATATTTCTTTTGAAAAATGAATAGGTATCCACATATTTTTTTTCTGGGGGGGGTGGTCGCAATAAGATAAAATGTGAGTGTATCCTGGAAAAGCAGTAGGTAGTTGCCAATGTGAATACTTAGAGGCATATTGAACAAGCTCCGTATGGAGCTTAATGCCCCTTGTTTCCGGCGAGCCTTTAGGCTCGCAGAAAACAGATGTTATGAAGCAGCCGTCTAAAGACCGCTGCTCCATAATTTGTCCGCCTGCTCTGAGACCACGGACAGAAATCAACCCGATAGAATACGATCGGGTTGAATGACACCCCCTGCTAGCGGCCACGAATCTGCAGGGGGCGGCATTGCACCAGCAGTTCACAAGAACTGCTGGTGCAATGATAAATGCCAACAGCATATCATGTCCGCTCAAACATTGATAAGGCTTAGATATAAAGAGAAAAATTCCAATGGGTGAGATGTTTGCCCTCCCTTGTCCCTCCTCTTGACCCATATTAAATATGTTTAGTCAAATATATTTTAGTTTTTATCTGCTTCTACTCTGTTTTTACACATGTTCTAGGTTAGAATTACCCAGGAGACTGATTTTGGACCTACTGTGCGTCTGCTGTAGCCTGATGGATTTTTCTGTGAAGTAAAGATCTTTATGACATTGTAGTGATAAGACCTTCTTCTGCATTTAAATATTTCCTTGTATTATGTAGAACATAATCCTTTATTATTATTTCTAACATAAAATTTAGTATCTCACCTAGATATCATATTCAGTTAAAAAGGTCTTTATCAAATGAAGTTCGAACATGCAATAATGCTTTAGCTTCCCTTTCCATTGTGTAAGCAGGAATGTGAAGGCTAGAAACAAAGAGTGATGTGAGCTGGAGATAGGATAATCTCAGATAAGCCAACTTCCTGATTGCATCTATCACCACATATGCAATCGATTTAGGTTTCACAAAAAATACTGATTGGAAGTGGCGCCAATTAAGGCTGTCTGATTGATTAGTAAACACTATGTGTATCTGAATGTGGATAATTATAATAAAGCAAATTACTACAATCGTTAGTTTAAAGCAAAGTCCACATTGATTTATTAATTAGTTAAAAAAATATACAATAGTATTTCTCAAGTACAATCTATTTGAAGGGTTCAATTCATTTAGAGGATTAAATTCCTATTTCAAACAATACATTCAATAATAGATCTAAAAATGCAATCAATCTTTTTCTAAAAACACCGGTGTTCACTTCTAAAACCTAAATGGTTAATAACACTAGATGGTTAATATCACTCAACTGTTAATTATAAAAACAAGCCTTTGGTCATATATTGCATGGATTGGACATTCAATTACCATAACATCATCATAACATCATCATAACATCAATATAAGTGTAAAAGATCTCGTAGTTTTAAGCATAAACCACAGGGAAAAAAAGTGGAATTTTCCTACATAAGGCTAATGTCTCTTAGTACTTAAATTACTGTCACACTTGCTTAAGCAGACTATGGTGTCATACACTGGTAAATGCAGTCTGTTGCATTCGGCTCTTTAATCTATCAGCCAAATCCTAGTGTTCAGGCATAAAGTTCATTCATAGATGTGTTGGAATTGTCTTATATGAGCCACTAGACAGCTGTTTCCTGTGCTCTTTTCAGGCTGCTACTACAGCTGGTTCTCTCCCCAATCTTACTGTCCGGAGTTCCGGTGTGGGAGGAGGCAGGTATAAACACTCGCCTGTGTTTCAGCGTTACTTTAAATCACAATGTGTCTCCTAAGTGTGCACACTTACAGTTTTCTTTCTCCTTCATTCACTCTTCACTCCTACCGTCTACTCAGTGCTGTTTTGTGGTTATTCCCCCTGAGCTGGTTTAGACGGTCCTGGGAGCCAAATAAATCTTTTCAAACAGGTTGTGGTGTGGTTTTCTACGCGTTTCAGCTCTCCAGGGAGCCTTTGTCCCTGGAGAGCTGAAACGCGTAGAAAACCACACCACAACCTGTTTGAAAAGATTTATTTGGCTCCCAGGACCGTCTAAACCAGCTCAGGGGGAATAACCACAAAACAGCACTGAGTAGACGGTAGGAGTGAAGAGTGAATGAAGGAGAAAGAAAACTGTAAGTGTGCACACTTAGGAGACACATTGTGATTTAAAGTAACGCTGAAACACAGGCGAGTGTTTATACCTGCCTCCTCCCACACCGGAACTCCGGACAGTAAGATTGGGGAGAGAACCAGCTGTAGTAGCAGCCTGAAAAGAGCCCAGGAAACAGCTGTCTAGTGGCTCATATAAGACAATTCCAACACATCTATGAACGAACTTTATGCCTGAACACTAGGATTTGGCTGATAGATTAAAGAGCCGAATGCAACAGACTGCATTTACCAGTGTATGACACCATAGTCTGCTTAAGCAAGTGTGACAGTAATTTAAGTACTAAGAGACATTAGCCTTATGTAGGAAAATTCCACTTTTTTTCCCTGTGGTTTATGCTTAAAACTACGAGATCTTTTACACTTATATTGATGTTATGATGATGTTATGATGATGTTATGGTAATTGAATGTCCAATCCATGCAATATATGACCAAAGGCTTGTTTTTATAATTAACAGTTGAGTGATATTAACCATCTAGTGTTATTAACCATTTAGGTTTTAGAAGTGAACACCGGTGTTTTTAGAAAAAGATTGATTGCATTTTTAGATCTATTATTGAATGTATTGTTTGAAATAGGAATTTAATCCTCTAAATGAATTGAACCCTTCAAATAGATTGTACTTGAGAAATACTATTGTATATTTTTTTAACTAATTAATAAATCAATGTGGACTTTGCTTTAAACTAACGATTGTAGTAATTTGCTTTATTATAATTATCCACATTCAGATACACATAGTGTTTACTAATCAATCAGACAGCCTTAATTGGCGCCACTTCCAATCAGTATTTTTAGGAATGTGAAGGCTGAATACTTTTATACAAAGTGCAATAAAGCATGGCGGACATAAATTATAATAATTGACTAAATGAATAGCTTAATGTGATTTCCTTGTCTTCTATTGACTTCCAGTGGGAAGAGTAAATGCTTAACAGATTGAAAATTTACATAAATATATTATCTCAGTGTTAGTCACTCTCTCTAATACATATAAAGCACCTTCTGGAGGTTTTAGTAAACTTTACCATAATTGTAGGTGTAATCAAGGGTACACATTATTAAAGAATTAGAGGTCACATTGCCATGAGTTCATCAAATCAGTGTGGTTAAAACAACTTAAAGGGACAGTTCACCAAAATATGTTCTCCCCTTTAAATTATTCCCAATGATCCTTTTTACCTGCTAGAAGGTATTAAATTGGTTACAAGTAGCTCCTTTACTCCTATTTTAGCATTTGAAATAGCTGATTTAGATTGTGGTATAGCCACCTAAACTGAAAGTTTTGATACTGGAGTCTCAGCTATTGAATAGCCTAAGGAAACACAGCCAGCAGAAGAAGTTACACTCTCAGTGGGGTGCAGGATAGTTAAGTAATAAAATGATAATTGTCCATTGTTCTCTGGTGTTACACACAAATATAAGATAAGGAAGCAAGTCTGTGTACACAAAGTAATAAAATAATGAGATCTGATATCACCTATAAGTTCAACCCATTGTAATAGGCTGTGGTTTCAAAGCACAAAATCAGCTACTTCATATAAACAAATAAGCATGAAGATGCAATTTCTCAAATATTTTATACTTTGCAGTTGGTATAACAAGTTATTTAAAATACATTAATGGAAAAACAATTTTACAGTGTACTGTCCCTTTAAATACAGCTACTGAATTTACAAATGTCAAAATTAGGGTCCCTATGCAACACTTGATTGGAGGCTATGCTTTGTGTCCATTAGTTTGCACCTGGGGTAAATCACTACATAGAACAAGCTATTATCCTTTTGTTCATTCCCTTGTTGAACATGTTTTTTTTTATGTGTGTGTGGATAGATAGATAGATAGAAACAAAGAAAGAAACAAAGAAACAAAGAAAAAAAGACAGAAAGAAATATGCTTTGTCCCATTCTCCTTATAGAGGCCGTAAGGCACAATCATTAACCTAGGTGTTCAAAATGCTGCAAATTGCTTAAACCAGCTGTTTGATTTGCCGCTTTTGCAGGTTACATAATTTGCTTTTTTTGCCTCCAAGAGAGCATGTGGCATGCATCATTTTTACAGTAAAGAGGGGTCTAATGTCCTTTTAATAGGGGAGATTCTGGATAATAACATAATTGGGAGCAAGGAGTAGAGGTGGGGGAGCCCATCTACTATAAACTATTCTTTCCTTTATCATTTTTTTCTAATCCTCCTCAATTCTTTACCTCACTCCTTGATCTTTTGAAAGCACTGGGCATGTAAAGAGGCATGACCTTACAATTTGAGGCCATATGGCGTCTGAGTAAATATCTGTTTGTAATATAGGTGTATTTTAGATCTAATTAAATAACAGTGGTTCTGTTTTGAGTTTACATTTACACTTTTACACTCACTTTGCATATCTTGTACAAAACTAAATTGAGCTATAAAAAAGCATTACCTGTTGAACATGTTGACTATTGAATACATCATTTCTTGGATATGTAAATAATTTTACTAGGAAAATTTAAACTTTGGACTTGCACATGGAAACCCTACAACTATGGTAAGGACAAAATGGATTTAAAATAGCTGAAAATGAATAATATAAATAATTATCTTTAAGTGTATGTATGTCCCAACATAAGTAAACATTCATACTGTATATAAGTATCTATCTTGCTTTAAATAAAAAAATAATGATCTTACAGTAGTTACACTGGAGTTTGATGACTTTGTAAAGTATAGCCAGAAAGCACGTCCTTAAACTCTGCCACTGGAATTCCTGAAAGAACCAGGCTAGACCAATTGTTCCAAAAGGAGCTATTCATAAGCTGTATTTCACTCAGGACTAGACTCTCACAACACAACACAACATTTAACTTATGGTGACACACTCATAAAAAAACATAGAGAAAACATATAGACAACAACATAATAATTAAATATTACTAAAAAAAGGAAGGGGATTCAGGGGAGGCATACATGATAAAACTCACAACCATACATTTGAATTGTCACCCTATGCAAATTATATGCAAATTAGTCTTTTTCCCCAGCACACATTTTAGTGATGAACCTTCTACTAATAGATGGTGTTGTGTTACACAATCTCCAGGAACTTTCTACCAACAAATGGTGCTGTGCTACACAATGTCCAGGAACTTTCAACCAATAGATGGTGCTGTGTTACACAATGTCCAGGAACTTTCTACCAACAGATAGTGTGTTACACAATGTCCATGTATGTGACTCGGAACGGTCACAATTTTATTTTATTTTTTAAAAAGTGGTTCTTAAACAGCTCTTGTTTATTTTTTAAATTTTAAAATGACATTTTTTGTTTGTAATTTAACTTATTACATTTGCTTTATGTGTAAAAGTAATCATCTTGATACTCAAAATATAAACATTTAAATGTTAATAAAGTTCTTGTGTGCTGTTTAGAACCAACAGCACAGCCTCAGTGAAGAAATGGGTTGTTAAGTATTTTTTGTTGTTTTGTCCAACTCTTGCATATAACAACCATTAAACATTAACTATTTTGCTGTATAACATGTATGTTGAATTCACTTTGGGTGATTGACAATTATGGGTTGATTTACGAGTGGAGCACTAACAGTTCCGTGCAAGCAAAAAGGGGTTTATCGAGGGTGTTTGTGCTCGTCAGGTATTTTCCTTGTATTACAAAATAAAAGAAAATAAGGCGCCCCAATGGCATATTATCTCTGGAGTACGTTCCCCCAAAATAGCACTAGAAAGCACCTTAGGAAGGGTACTCACAGATTCCAAGCACTTATCTCAAAGTGCAATATCAGACAGTCTGGGTCACCCCCAGATAGCTCTCATTCGGTATAAGCAGTTTCCTTGTCTCCCACAGCATCCACAAAACACCATACAGGATAGGAAGAATATATATAAAAACACTTCAAAATGTCTAGATTCAGAAGTGATATATTAAAAGTGATTTCACACAAATAGAAATGAGCCGAACACGTTTCGCAAGTTCAATCTTGCTTCTTCAAGCAGCATCCATACAAAATATCACATTAAAAAAATTAGCTGATAAAAACTCTTATTCACTAGAGAGAGCGAGTAAAACCGTGCCGTAGCACAACAAACTATCAGATGCGAGTGAGGGGCCGTGGACTGACACGTTTCGCACCGCTATTGGTCGCTTCTTCAGAGGTCTTCGTTTTACTCATTCTCTCTAGTGAATGAGAGTTTATATCAGCTGTATTTTTTATGTGATATTTTGTATTTACTGTAAGTATTTTATACTTTTGACCCAATAAATGCTACATTTTGCTTTTGAACTCGCCCGTGTGTTCCCTCTGCACTTTCCTGATACTCTGCCCTTATACCTGTAGTTTACAGGACTGGGGATTCCACACTCTCAACGGTTCATCTTCTGTTGATTTGGCTTGGATTTCCATTAGGAGAGAAACCTCGGGTTTCTATTACCCTCCTTGCCATTTCCATGCCTCCTTTGGGTTGAGGTTACTACAAGTGAGTGTTCATTTGGCTTGTTTTTTGTATAGCTACATTTGACACCTTACATACTACACCAGAGAGGTCCTTGTTGTCTATGCGCCCTTCCCTCTTACACACAATATTCCAGGCATGAAGACTCAGCATTCCATAATGCTTTAACACAATTTTATTGTTTTCAGTGAGTTACATCCCATATATCTTAGATAATAAGACTTGGTAAATATTATATTGTATGGTGTGCCAAATCCATTTGGAATATATATATATATATATATATATATATATATACACACAATATTTATATTTCCATGTTCTGTTACCGCACTTTAGAATATTTGATCGGGTTTGTTTGTTTTTTCACTTTTTTTTCTCCATTGACTTCTATGGGGGAATAGGTTGTTTGTCTTTTTTATGCTTGTCAGATTAACACGCGAGCGAAAACTGTTTACTTTCAACTTGTAATACCAGCGCTACTTGACGCGTGCAAAAAGCTTATTTCTAACCCAATTTACGCTCCACTTGTAATCTGGCCCTATTTGTTCTTTGGGTAATTGAGATCACTTTAGAAAACACTATGTAGTCTAAGTATAAAATAACCATTTACCATCTTGGGAAATAATATCACTTAGGTGTACAAATTATATGGACTTGCAGGGTTTGGCAGCCTTGAACCACCCATCCTCCTCAACCTTTTGCTTACACAAGTAATTGTACCTTTTTGGGGGATTTAATGGTACAGACATGGACCCTTTCAAAGTTGGAAACATATTTGTAATGGTACACATTAGTTCCTTAAGGTGTGAGACTATTGTGTGCCTGTTCAAGTATTCCCCCATAGAAGTAAATGCAGGTAAAAAAAGTGGAAAAACATAACAATCCACTCTCGCGCAAACCCGATTGCATATTCTCATGTGCGCTAACCCAATATGAAAATATGAATATTTCACATTCCAATGTTCTGCACATAGAACAATATGTTCTATTTATTCAGAAATAAATATTTCTACAAATATCTGATGGTATTTTGGTACACTATATATCTATTATTATTATTATCGGTTATTTTTAGAGCACCAACAGAGCTATCTATACCTACAAGTATGATTTGATCTGTTTAAAACAATGCTTGATATTAATAAATTGATCAAAAATATTACTTTACAGAAGCATTATTACAGCAGTGAGTTACAGAATATAAGACCTAGAGTGTCCAGGGGATGTGATATCCCTGATACTTTAGGGGCACCACTAGACTTCAGAGAATCATGTGATATTTAAACTTTGGACTTGCTGGCCAGCCATAGTACACATGATTTGAACCAACCCACTGTCAATTGCTTTAGTGGTTTTCGTAACAACTCTGAGTTCTATACTATACAGAGTAGAGGACCCATATTGGAAACTTTTTATAAGAAAGTTGAGAAAGATCTCACTGAGCTAGCTACCTCACATGACACTTCATACAATATGACGTACAGAGAAAGACAGACATTACATGAACTCAAGGCTAATAAAAACATAGTGATACATAAAGCAGACAAGGGGGGTTCAGTGGTTGTACTTAATAGAAGTGATTATGTTAAAGAGGCACTTAAACAATTAGAGAATGAAGATAATTATACTTATTTATCTTCTGACCCCACTAAAATATACCAGAGGGAGATTAAATCACTACTTGATGATGGTTTGGAAGAGTGTTTTTTTTTTATAAAGAGACATATGATTTTCTTCTTATGGGACATCCATATGTTTCCAAAAGTTCATAAAACCACTCTTAATGTACAGGGACGTCCAATAGTGAGTAGTATAGGCTCAATCTCTAAACATCTTTCCCAATGGCTGGATGCTATATTAAATCCCTTTGTTGTATCATTGCAGAGCTATTTGAGAGATACCAAGCATGTTGTAAATTTGATGGAATCTGTGACCTGGGTAAAGGAGAGTCATCTGTGGGTGACTGTGGACATTGTGGATTGAAAGCTGTGGAATTTTTTCTAGCAACATTCTCGACCTTTAGCAAGGAATTCAGAGATTTTGTATTGAAGGCCACAAGGTTCATGCTCACCCACAACTACTTTAAATTTGAGGGAGAGTTCTACCTCCAGAGATGTGGGACAGCAATGTGGGCAATATTTGCCCCCTCCTATGCCAACCTATTTATGGGTTGGTGGGAGTTGTCCCACATCTATGGAGATGAGAACCCCTGTAAAGAAAATATAGCGTTTTTTAAACGCTATATTGATGATCTGATATTTATTTGGAACGGATCTGACAGCGATCCTGGTGTATTTCTTGACACTTTGAATGATAATGATGGGTTCACCTCAGAGACACACAAGGAACAGATAAATTATTTGTATCTTACCCTTAGAATAAGTGAACAGGGGAAGATCATATGTGATATTTACAGAAAACCAATTACAAAAACCTCCTACACCCCAGGAGTTGCCACCCAAAACATGTCCCCTTTGGAGTGGCAAAGGGTCAACTAATTAGGATGAAAAGAAACTGTACATTAGATTCCACATATCAAGAACAGAGTAAAGCATTGAGAACACGGTTTCAACAGAGAGGGTACCCCAGAAGAATAATCAATAAAGCTCAAAGACAAGTGGATAAAATTGATAGAAATACTCTTCTCACTAATAAAAACAGAGAATGTAGAGAGTCCCCAAAAGTAACTTTTGTAACTGACTATAGTAATGACTACAATGCAATCTGTAACCTTGTCAGAAAACACTTTAACCTTCTTGCAGCTGATGTTAAACTTGATCAATGTGTAAATAATGGCCTACGCTGTTCATATAGGAGGTGTAAAACTATTGGGAATTTTCTTTCCCCCTCAGAATTACCACAAAGTACACCATCTTACTGAGGCGCCTGGCTTTCCCACAAAGGCATGTATAGGTGTGGGAGAGTCAGGTGTAGACCTTGTGAATTTGCTATTTTTTCAGACAATTTTGTATCATCTGTTACAGGCGAGATTTATCAGATTGAAACATGCTTAAATTGTACATCATCTTATGTCATATACTTAATCACTTGCATAGAATGTCACCTACAATATGTAGGTTTGACGACAAATTATGTCAATACTCGAATGAGAAACTATTTATCGACAATTAAAATAGGAGATGCTAGTACCCCGCTGGTACAACATTTTAGTAGGGTCCATCAGAAAAGAAATGATACATTTAGATGGCAAACAATTGAACAAATCAGATTACCTCCTAGAGGGGGCGACAGAGACAGGATTCTGGGAAAGAGAGAAATGTTTTGGATTTTTAAGCTAAAAACAAGAGTCCCTACAGGTTTGAATTCGGAATATGATCTGATTAACTATGGGAAATAGCATGGTACCTGGACACTCTCTCTCTTTCCCAGACTATCCTGATCCTGATCCTGACTCTCTTGTGTACGTGTGTTTATATACATATGTGTATGTCTATTAGTACATTCATATGCGTATATGTATATATGTATATAAGTTTATCCTTCCAAATTATGTTTTAGAACTATTCATTGTGATTATCATTACATATATATGAAGATATAGTCAGTGAATATAATAATATAATACTGTACAGTTAGCATAATTGTATATATTCACATTTAAGTTTAAACAAGCCTTCTCCATGCAGTTAAGTTTCCTATATGTCCTCATGACAAACATAGAATCTAAGCATTATAAGTGATATATATGAATGGTGCTAAGAGTGTATTTTCATCTTATATATTTAAAAAAATATCTATATATGTATGTTTAGATTTTATGTATACACGACATTATCATGGATATTCCTCTATTGCCTTTATAGCGAAGTTGTATGCAAATGCCTCCAAACATAATAGTTGGAATGATGGGTATTATTTTGAACCCGCATTTAAATCCACAGTCAGAATCTTATACATGGATTAATTATTTATTTGACAATAATACAGGCTTAAAAAGGCAATCTATATCGC